>NW_009715570.1:0-31012 GCF_000703405.1 Apaloderma vittatum | reverse complement strand
AGGAGCTGGAGAAAAAATAGTGGATGCGAGTTTTCCGCCTGGGCGACCGCGGGGAGCCGAGCTCGGCATCGCCTCCGCAGCAACCTCTCCCCGAAGGAGCCACCGGGGCCGGGCTTGTGCCGCTCAGCCCGGTGTGTGTGTCCCGTCTGGTGCTCCTCGGCAGGGGGCAGCAACGGCCTTTGGCTGATGGGACCTGTGGCGAGCACAGGCACTGTCCCTTACAGATGCGCTTGTCACGATTGATCGTTTCACCAAAAAAAAAAAAAAAAAGTTTCGATTGGATGATGATTACTTTGGATTCTCCTGTTTCTGAAACAACGCAAAGAAGCTCCGCAATACTTAGGCTTGTTTGACTAGAAAGCCTGAAAAAAATTTCAGCTCGCACGTTACTGAGTGTCTGAGTAAGTCTTTAACTATCCAAACACTGGACAATTGACAAGAAGGGCAACGCTGGCTGCAAAACAGGCTGCTCTGTTCCCATCTGTAAGCAAAGTATATTTTGGAGAGGAAACAACTCCCTTTGAGCCATTTGTTCCCAGGTGACGTAGCAAGTGTCTGTCACGCAGGAAGGAGCTTCACTGCTCCTGTTGAAGAAGTCTCTCCTGTTGCAAAGTTCAATGTCGTTGTCCTCTGGCAGTGCTGTACAGTATTTATGCATTTTACATTATGGTGCTGACTAATTATTACATAGTTTCTTAGTATCGTTTCTCTTCACTACTTAGTCTGAGTTAAAGGTTTGTCCTTTTCTCTGTATTCACACAGACTGATGTCATCTGTGTGCTTACAGTTTAGTATTTATCCATCTATATGTGTACAAATAATCAACACATACAAATAATCCTTCTGAAGAAGCTGAAGTGCTCCAGGATGGAGCATAGTTTTTGAATAGAGGTAAGGGTGCAGTTCCATGCTGCAACTAAAAATTCTCTGCTTTGAAAAGGGAAGTCTCATTCCTTCACCCTCCTCCCCTGCTCTTTCCTCCTGGTTCTGCTCTCCTCAGTTCCTTCACTGCTCCTCCAGCCCCCCACTTCTGGCTGGGCAGTCCTTTCCTCTCACTGCTTTGTACCGTCACCATCAGGCACTGGATTGAAAAGTAAACTGATGCAACTCCAAACTCCACAGATAACCCTACTGTAATTTCCTCGGATTAAGTTTTCAGCTCTTCTGGTGAGTTAACTCACTGTGCTGTCTGTCCTGTGAGCATCAGGGCGAGCCTTTAAGAGAGAAGAGCACAAAGGCAGCAGAAAGGGAGGATGTTGGGGAGACGGTGAAGGGAATGATTCTCCTCGTTTCTGTGGCAGCAAGCTATTGGTCTTGTCTCAAATAATCTTGTAACATCACACCATGAAAGACAGGTGGGGAATAAAAAACATTGCCTCCAGAGATGCACGAGAAAACCCGTGTAGTAGGAGGTACTAACACACCTTTGGTTTTATTGGACTTTCCAGACTTTGATTTCACATTCTTTTAACAGGAGCTGAGCTTGAGTCTCTGGTGCCTTGCACTCAGTGAACTGAGCAGACAGGATGTAAAATGCTGTGACACCAAACAGTAGAAGTACTTGTTTTTTATGTGATCTCTGTGATCTTCTTGAGTAATTTTCCCAGTTTGTACGTAGTGGCCAAGACAGAGGGGTGATAACATCAACCAGTAAAAGAAGAAAAAAGGATTTCAGTTTCATTCTTGGTAGCATGGCCAATTCTGAGAAAACCCATGGACAACCCTTTCAGCTTATGGGGAGCTGCTAACATTTCTCTTTACAGTGGTTCCAAATGAGAAATTAAGAATGATGATGAGTGTTGTGCATAACACTCTACATTTTAGCTCTTTTCTGAAATAACATGGTTATCCAGTGTAAACCTACCACCGATAATGCAGCACAATTACTGCAGCATCTCCAAATTGTGGGAGTGAACCAGGACACCCCTCAGCAGATGGTGAATCAGTATGATGATATTCTCTGCCTAAAGACATAACATCTTGATTTATTGCTTTAGCTAAGTTTATTTTGGTTTTCTTCATAACTAATTTTAGGCAAATTGGCATGTTTCATTATCAGGCATTCCAATTCTGTTAGTGCAGCAGCAATGTGCATGCACACTGTGTGCCATTGCAGTACGCTAAGTTATTTTAACAGAATTTGAATTCAAGCATTGTACAAGCACAGTAAATACAAATGCCATTTTCATGCATGGTCTTAGAACAGCGCTGCTCTCTTCTGTACTAGAACATATTTCTTCCATTTTTGATTGCTACTGCACTCTGAATAGTAAACAAGACTGTGGCATATTTTTTTTCCCACGTTGTCTGAAAAATAACCCCAAAATGAAACCCAGTTCCAGTCTCTTGTTAGGTTTAGGTTGAGTATTACATCTTTCAGCCCAGTTAAGCAATGAGCCCAGGAATTTCCTTTTATGGTGATTGTTATAGGCTTTGTTGCAGGATATACAAGGGAGGAGGGGAATAGAAAAAGAGCCTGTTGGGGGTGAAGGGGACTTAAGCAAGCTTTATGTCTCCATCTGCTATGGTTAATTCCCCTCTCCCTGTCTCCTGCTGTGGCTTTGGAAATTAATGAATTTGCAGTCCAGTGCTGTGCTGCCTTTCCTTTCTGACTTGTCAGACTAAAATATCAGCTGCAGCCTATTGGCACACCTACTAATGTAGGTAAGAAGTTTAATGTTCCTGTCATGTTAAAATTGGGGCACACCAATCTTCAATGCACATGACAGTTGAACTGTTTTTTCCTATACAGCCTATTACCAAATGGATCAAATCACAGCACAGAGCCTGCATGGTTATTTAGCAATGAAACAGATAACTCACCACTGATTAATAAATTGACATGGCTCAAAATCCAGGCACTTTTTGATAGAAACAGCCAACACTTTTTCCTATGCTCATAGTCTTAATGTTGTTTCTGGAAGCATCCCCCTACCTGATTTTTAAGCCAGACATTAATGCTGGGTCTTTACTTGGTCACATGCCTGTGGTGACTGCCTATTCTAATTTGTAAATGCACATCTCAAAAAACACATCTGCATAGCATAAAGTAATCCCTCTCCTGTCATCAGCAACCTAGGTAGCTGCAAACACATCATATTGCCAGAAAAAACTGCGGAATTTGCAGCACTGTGGTTTTGCCAGCGGCGCCTTAGGAAGGAAATAGTAAGAGACAGGAACCACAACAGGCAGGCACTGGAGCTGGAACAAATGCCCAGTTTGGGTATGACACATTGAAACTAGGTTTTCCTTTCTGCATTTTTGCCTGAGAGAGAACAGCTGAGCAAAGGATTATTTGTACCTTCATGATGGAAGAGCCTGTCCTAATCCTGTGCAAGTTCACCGATATAAAACATATTCCCTTGCATCAGCAAGCCTGGGAGTGATTCCCTTCAGGCATTCAAATTACAGATAATTCACTACATTCTCCTAGCAGATGCTCAGAACAAGGCATGTACTTTCCCAGGGCTACTGAACAGTTCAGTGGAGATTCTTGCCCTGGTTCTACAAGAGCTACTCCCTTGGTCACTGGGAGCAGTGTGTGGAGATTCAAAGGTGCAGTTGTAAGAACTAGAGGAAAGCTGGATGCATCTGGCTCATAAAGACTGGGGTAATTCTTCCTTTTTTTCTGCAGTTTTCTATCTTGTTCTTTAGGTCTACTAGAGAGATGTTTATTGGGGTAATAATGAACTGCCAAGGAAGCAAGACAGCTGAGTAACCTAAATAGAGTTTCTCTCACTCTGGAAAAAAAACTAACTAGCAAAATGGGTTGAATTCTGGAAGCTTGAAAGTTGAGTTATGATCGTCGTCTTGAACAGCTGGTGAAAAATAAAGAGCTGGTGACCACGCGGTAAACCTGCCCAAATACTACACATGGTAGAAGTATACATGTAATTTTATTAAAGCGAGGACATAATTGCAGCCTTCCAATTTGTTTTTTACAAAACCAAAAACTACCTGTATTTACCTTTATAAATTTCTCTGCCGTCTTCAGGACATAAGCATTGGTATCAGAACAGGATGCGCGGGTGGGGAGATTTCCACAGTCTGCAGTAATAAAAGCGTGAACTGCATAATCTGGGTAAATCCCCTAAGAAAAAATCCAATCCCTAAAATAACATTTTTCAGAGTACAAATAGAGCAGTTGGCAGGATGCAGCAAGGGAAGAACAAAGGTGATGAAAAGAAGTAAAGAAAAAAGTCCACTGAGACTACAGCCAACAAGAATAATCTCATCTGTAACCTCAACTTGCCCAACATGGAGGAGTATTTAGTGCACACCAAAGGTCAAACTTAAATCTGAAAGATTTAAAATATTTCCCGCATATAGATGAAAAAGTGTCAGAGGATACACAGCAGCAGGATTTTCAAAAACATTTGAGCAGGTAAGTTGTAGGATACCTAAAAAAAAAAATTCATCAGACACTGTCTCCATGTCTTAGGGAATAGACTTATAGCGGTTAAGATACTTAGGACAGTTGTATTTAATTAATTTCTCTTAAGGATACAGAATTTCTGTACTATGCAATACATAGCCAGGCCAAAAGCCTTGAACAGAAGGAGTGTCCTCATGTGTTCAGTGTATCACTGCACCATCACACAAGGTCAGGTTCCAGGAATGAGGTCCCCTTGTTAGCAGGATATTCCAGCTCACCTAAGAAGCCCTTTCAGAAAGGCTGGGTAGTCTGTACGTACAGTTCTACAGACTTGTCCTCACATCTCCCAGCTTTGCAGCATACTTGATCCTAGGCAAGTGGTGTATTTCTAGTTAACCATATATATATATAATCTCCTGCTCTATTGTAGAAGGGTCCTGAAGCCCTTAATATGAGTGAGGCTTTGCTTACAAGGTTTATAACCTGCTAGCCACTCAGGTAGACATATGATTCATGTCTGCAGTCCATGTCTTGAAAGCAGCAAAGAATTTTATTTAAAATTGGACAAGAAATCATGGCCTTGAAATAAAATTCAAATACACATAATTAAACATAATACAATTCTTAGACATTATATTTTTGTATAGACATGTCAACCTGGCTGTACACTCATTAGACTTGGAGAATTCACATTCTGGTTTTGGCTTGTTACACTCAAGTATTTGTGTGTTTGCTACACATAGGGTTTGGGATTAAAGTAAAAAAGGAATATGAAAGGGTTGTATCTGTGACAAGAGTGGATACAAAAATACATCAGTCCCTATCTTCCTCTCTATTTCAATCGTTATCAGTCAATATCAACACTGTAAAACTGAAATAGTTAGCAGCTCTCACTGCAATCATCTCCTGTGTTTCTCTGAATGCCACCCAAATCTGGCTGTGTTGACTTACAGTCATAAGTATGACCATGTTCTCTACAGTCATACTTACTTTTTTCCTGTCTAATATCTTGGCTGGCTTATCATCAATTTGATCTCACCATGAAAAACTCCGAACGGCTGATCTCATCTGCTCAGTCCTGCTAGTTACTAACATAACTACCAGATTCTCTTTCACTCCATGCCAAAATCTGTGATTATTTTCTTAGAACTGTGTCTTTCTACATGTGTTATATCAAATCCGTACCTTCGCTCCCACAGCGGCTCCGCCTGTCCAGCTTTCCCACGTACAGAGCCAAATCTTACTCGCTTGTTTCCCTCTTGCCTTGACCCTCGCAGCATCTTCCCGTCAGACTTCCTACAACACATAGCACCGTGCCATGTTTACACCAAATTAAGTGCAGTTGCCAAGTCTCCTATCTGAACATCTGATCAAATCGCTCCCCTCTTCATGCCCCTCAGCTAACTTATCTCATGACAAAATCAAGCTTCCAGTCACTACATTCAAAGAATTTCTTAGCTCTCCCCCCACTACTTACCACACTTGCTGAATCTCCCCCCACATCCTCTCATCTCCCACAGCATTGCTGCCCTCAGAGGTCTATGTGTTGGTGTCTCATCTCTTTGCTGTCCTGTATGCTTTGCTTCTTCTGCACAGCTGCAATGCCACATTCTTGCATTTATATTCAATTTTCTGAGAAGACAACACGTACATCTCTGCCAACAGACTGCAACCCCCCTTGGCTCAAGCTACAAAGACTTTTCAGAAAGGCCTTAACACACTACAGTTAGTGCAAAGAAAATGTCAAATTTTAAGGCTGCACTGGCCACTAAACTTCGATGCTCTCTATGATCCCTCCAGCACCCTCTCAGAGGAGATTAACAGGGGAACCAGGGTGAGAGACTTTGAAGTTGAAAAGAAACTTGAACCAATTGAATTAAAAAGAAAAATAATACTAACAATGAGGATGTTAAATTAGCTACAGATATTATACAAGTACAAAAATACATTCAAAGATACAAGAGAATACGTTAATACAGATCCCACACCCTCCGGATGACAACATCCTAAGCAGGAAGGTCCCAGACTGGACTCAGCAGCAGACAGGAGCACCCGAGACCAGAGTCCTCACGACAGTCCAAAAAACCCAGAGAAGGAGCTGTGCTGCTCCCATGCGGGCACACAGAGGCAAGACGATCTGTCCCAACAAACGGTGCTCCTCTGCATGCTGAAAACAGGAGGTAGGAACACCAGCAGCACTGGAAGAGATGATGAAGAACCAAGGGCAGTCCTTCCAGCCCAAGAGGCACTAAAAGCCTGAGGAACTGTCGCAGGAGCCCTTATATACTGAGCACCATGGGAAGGAATGCTATGATTGGTCCATTTGGGTCACCTGATCCATCCTCGCCTCCCCATGGGCACAGCTCCCCCTTCCCCACTGTGATTACCCCTGGGCCAGGAGACCCAGAGAGTTTTAATCTCGGGGCTCTCAAACCAGGGCAGAAGAAGCTGGAAAGAATAACATAGTCCTAAGCAAGTGTTCATAGCTAAAAATGCAATGACATTGCAAACTGTGGTTATAAATTCATCTGCACTGACACAAACCAAGCAAAACACTATTAGGACCAGTGGGCTTTGCGGGGGGATTCACTGTTGCTAGCAGAGGGAAGTCCATACGGTTTGTCAGGGCACTCTACTGTCCTATGGTTTGGTTTATTGATTACAAGAGAGGATCTCTGAGCATAATTTAAACGAGCAAATTCTCAAGCGTGAGGAAAATTATGTGCACACAGAAGCGGTCCTATATTTTAGGGGTGTAAGCACCTGAACAAGGTCTGGAAGTTCCTGAATATCTGCTGTTTATACAAAACACAACTTTAGAAGGATTCACAGCACGCTCTGCATTTTTTACATATGTGCATTGCACAAGACAAACTGTTTTATAGAAGAATTGGGAAATTTGGCCCAAGTATTGAGCTTAGTCTACAAATAGATACGAAATCCCCCTTGGCAGCAGTCACAATTTTTCAGGAGATCACAGACTTGTGTCATCTTTCCTGTGTTCTGTGGAACTCAGTCACTCTGCCAAGAAATGAAACAGTTTTGCTAGATTTGCACATGACAGATATTTCAATATATGCTGCAACTCCTCTTTGGCTAGACAACCACACAGGGAGGGAGGGAGGGAGGGAGGGATGGAGGGAAGGATGGAGGGATGGATGGATGGATGGATGGATGGATGGATGGATAGGGGGATCAATTGCATAACAGCTTCTGTTTATCCCTATTTCTGTTCCCTGATACTGCATTTCCTTTAGCAAATTCTCATACAGATCTATATGTCAAGTGCTCTCTTTAAATTGTATTTTTATGGCAAATGCAGGTTCTTAATTAGCATTGAACAAAACTGATTTGATGATCCCTGGAACATGCTGCCTAAACAATATAACGTAAAACAGCAAGGAAGGGATATGTCATCTCTTTTTTCAGGAGAGATAACCAATACAATCTGTTGAGAAATATGGTTCCCAAGTCTGTCTACAAACGGCCCTATAAAACTCAAGTCTTCATTTAAATAGAGTTTGCAATTCTGATGTTTGTTCAGCTATTTTTTTTCCTCATGAACTGAATTAAAAATAATGAAGTATCTTTTTTGAGGCTTGAAAACAACTCTAAAAATATATCAATGATAGGCAGCTATCTCCCTATGCCCTAATGGTACATTGAACTAAAGCCAAAAGTCATCACTGGTAAATGGTTTAGATTGAAATAATTTTTGGAAATTCTTAATTAATGAAAATACTTATCCTGCAGTTTCTCCCACCAGACTCCATCTCTCCAATCCTCAATAGCATCAGCAATACAATTATACGTAACTAATAAAAAAAACCTTTTAAAAATGGAAGAGCAGAGAAAAATAAATTGCACTTGTTTTAAAATGTAACAGTGTAGTTGTACTGAGTGCGTTAGGTACAGGCCTTTTTTTTTTTTCTTTTTTCATTTTATATTTAGCCTGCCCCAAATGGTGCCCTGAAGTCCTGGGGAAATGAGTTTGATGTTCGTGCTCGCTTCACTACTGGTTACACTGGCCTGGATTGCATCCGCAGAGGGTACGTTGTGCCTCTGCCTCCCAGACATCCAGCCACAGACTGCACCTGAAACAGTCAGTGATCAGTAGATAGTAATCAATGATAATTAATTAGTTACCATTTATTGTAAGTGTTTGGTTTTGGTTTAAAAATCTACCAACTGCAAACATTAATCATTCCTTATACAAATTATATGGATATAATTGTCTTTGCTTTCATAATAGGAACTTCTATGTTATGTGGGAAATTTCTTCAAAATAAGTTGTATGAAATCTCAGAGACAAACAACTGTTAAATACTCTAATTATCATTCCTTCAAAAAAGAAATACGGATGCCTGACCTAATTCTAAGAGGGCAGAAGAGACACTCTTCCTATACGTGCATGTTCAGTGCGTGTGTTTGTAGCTGTATTTACTAGATGGGCAAGTAGGAGACAGATGCTTAATCATGCCACACCTCTCTAATTAATCCTTAATCATTGACTTACATCTACTGAATGTCCCTCAAGTGTTATTTTTTCCACAACATTTACCTTAGCGTTTATTTCAACATGTGCTGTTCGTTTTATGACTTCAGAGAGGATGTGGTTATGGTTTGACAGAAAGGAAGCTTTGCTGTAGATGGGAAGATAAAGCCCAAAGCACCTACGCTGCCTTTTGAGCACCCTTTTTTTTTTTTGTAAATTAACTGTCTTCCTTCTTGGGGCTCTTTCTTGGACAGGCGCTCAACGCGCAGGACAGGAATCCCATGTCCTGGGAGCGGACCGTTCTTGGCTCAGCCATGAATAACTGTGTGCTCCTGGAAGAACTGCTGATCAAAAAATCACAGCAGAAGAGAAGGACTTCACCCTCCAACTTCAAAGTCCGCTTCTTTGTCTTAACCAAATCCAAGCTGGCTTACTATGAGCATCGCCATGGGGTACGTCAGCCATTTTCTCTCTCATAATGCAGTAACGGAGGGAAGGATGAAATTTAGTAAAGGAAGGGAAGGATGCTAATGGAGGGAAGGATGCTCTTTGCTGAATTTTAACTTAACTTTTCCGGCCTTTGCCACAGCACCATTCACTGAAAATTGCAAAGTCAAATGGGTTGTTTAGAGCTTCAGACCGGGGGGGTGTTTGGTGTGCTTGGAGGAATAAGACTACTTTTCTATCTTGTGGAAAGGCTCTAGTTTTGTTGTAGGAATTTAGCGCGGGCTGTTATAACTGTTGTGTGTAAGGAGCTGTGTGAGGTTGTTGCTGGCAGTCTAATCTTCAGAGGGAGCTTCAGAAAGGATGTGATGATGGGATCCGTGCTCAGACCAGGCATTGTTTCCAGAAGCTTGCATTTTCCAGATTTGCTAAATATGACAGAAGACAATCTGCACGCCCCATTATGCTAAGTGTTCTAGTAAAGTGTGAATTATTTCCATCTTCTCTTTGGCTGGATGTTTGCTGAGCCTCATTACGATTGTAAATAATATTGCTTGTTTTCCAACAGTCACTGAACATGCTGTTAATCCATTATGTTTAGACACCGTTACTGCATGCAGACCAGCACTGGGGATCACGCTGCCTTGATCTCTGGCATTGACAACTTCAGACCATTTGATCTTGCTCAGTTGCAGAAAAATAAGTTAAAAATGAACCCCAAAATAAAAGCAAAGTATGACGTGCCTCTGTATTGTATCATAACACAGTTGAGGTTGGAACCACCTTTAAGGGTTAACAGTTTGCAAGTTATTTCTTTCAAATATGCCCAGCAAAATGCTTTTCTTGCTTTTATTTTATAGTCTGTGTTTTTCTTACCTCCATATTTAAACTGGAAAACATTTATTGCTGCATACTGCACCTATGTTTGGTTTGAGAGTCTGTTCAACTGGTATCCAAACAATTTTTCAAATACCATTAGTTTAAGATTCAATTTCCTTTATAACTATTCCACTTAATTATTCTTAATTATCACTGTAACATTTTTAAAAGCATCTATGTGATTCTGCTGTATTTAGAGAAATCTTTACCAATAGTTTTCTTTGGTGCTTTCTGAGTCCTGGTGGACTTGAGATGAATACAACACACACTTTGCCTGGATACTTTTGCGGAATTGCAGTAGGTGTCTGTTGTCATATTTAGACACTGAAATAGCTTGGAAAATCTGACTTGGTGACTTTCAGTGGGGCATAGACTTCAAATACTGTGTGAGTGTCTTTGGAAATTTTATCCCCTAGCCTTCCTAAAGGTCAGTTAGGCCAGATGAGTGGTTGGTATATTGTCTACTCTATGTCATGTATTAGCTATTATAAACGTGCATGCTGATTATATATGAATAAACACACATCTCACTTTAGGTCCTCACATTTGATGGACAGGGGATATACCTGTAACTACAAGGATGATCTTCCATGAAACGCTGATTTTTTTTTGCCCGATACAAACTGTCAAAATCAAGTTGTTACATGGCTTGAAGAACTTTGTACTAAATGAGGAAAAAAGAGTTTGTTTTATGAAATGCTTCCTGAGCTGATCCTCAGCCTCTGCAGTAATCTTCCCCAAAATTAAACCATCCTGGTGAAGACCTCCACGTGGTCAGGTCATCACTGGTCCAGAGAGGAAAGCTCAGAGCAGCCTGTGCAAGCACCATCTTTTTTGTGCTGGGAACAGAGTGAACCCCCAGGAACTGAGGTCACAGCCGGTGAACGGAAAATTATGGTACCTGCCAGACACGGGGGCTGTGCCCATCTCCATGGGTCACCCAGGGTTTGGAAGCATGTGCAGGCATTGAAATCGATGGTTGGTGGTGCTCGTTCTCTAGCGCAGAACCTGGCGCGGGCTTAGCTCTGCTCTGCGGGGACTCTTGGATAATCTATGGGGCTGGCAGGGGTTAGCACAGGCTGTCACCACTGCCTGCTTTGGAGGTTTAGGGCAAAGTGGTGGGGACACACGGCTGCTCTCTGCCAGCTGGCTGCAGGGCTGAGGAGTGTCTGCAGGCAGGCGGACTGCTCTGCTCAGATGGGGACAGCAACTGGCTTGGCTTTTAAGTTATATGTTTTGCAAGGGAAATCTCAGTGGACGCTTGCTATAGGAGGTTTCAAAGAGTTTCTTTAAGAACCACTTACCAGCCTGTCCAGTGGTTTATTGTACTTGGACTTCAATACTGCAGTGTATCTACCTCTCCAGACCCCAGTCAGGCAGTAACAACAACCTGTGCATAAAGCCACGTAAACCCATTAGCGAATTGCTTAATGGTTTGAGAAGTCCCACTGATTTCAGTTGAGTGGCTTAAAGTAAAACATACAGTTATGCATTAAGCCCAAACGTGTATTTTGCCTGTATTTAACAGGGTTTGGCACCCAGTTCCTTTCTCTGCATTTTGATGCTGTGGGTGTAAAAAGATGTCCAAATGTTTATTGTAGTAGCAAGGAAATAAACAAGTCAAAGGGATACAGGGATGATTCTGTAAATGATACCAAAAGCTGTCCACACAACACACAGCAAAAAGGCAAATTTTTGCAATAACTGTAACAGGATTTTCGTTGTAATGGCCATAGCTAGACAGAAAGCACTGTTCTCCTCAGGGGCCAAGCACACAATCACCATTAATGTTAATGAAATGTATTTACATATCTCATCAGGAGAATGAGCCCCCAATAACTGACAACAATAAGAAGCTGTATTTTCTGGAATTCATTACACAGTGCACAATGCAGGGTTGTCTTAACATAAAGCAAAGCGCTGGTAACAGACGCTTGCATTCAGCCCCCGTCTCTACTAAAATACATCAGAAGTGCCTTTATTATAACATGCAAACCAATTCCACAGGCAAAAAATTCTTCACTTCCACGGTCTTATTTTATAGCTGCTGTACATGTGAGTAAATGAGCACATGGGAATAATCATTTTAACTATTTCAATTAGTTTGATCCTTACCAGAATAAGTGATAATGCAGACACTGTGTGGTACTCTCCGGGTGCCAATACACTTGCAGTATTGCAGAAGAAGCAGACAAGTGAATGCCTCTGGAGAGGTCTCTAGGACAGAGTTTTGTATATCTTTATTTAGCAAAATCACTTAAACTGGAGAGTTATCTACACCCCATTCACCTAACATCTTATGTTGTTTGATAAATCCTTCAGAAGACTGAAGAGAGGTAGTTTAGTATTTCAGATACTAAGTAGAGGTTCTTGCATTGTCTCCAGCATGTCATATTCCTTCCTGGATGGAGACAGGCAGAAACGAGCATTGATCCTTGTATTTCAAGCTGGCTGTAGTCTAAAAGTGTCTGTCTTCTGGGCTGGTACCACATTAATGTGGTACCATTACGTGATCTCTACATCAGAGCTGTTCATCTTGTCATGGCTCAGACCTGCACAGGGTCCTTGGGTCTCTTCGTATCAACTCCAGAGAAGTGGTCCGTGTCCCTACGCCACAGTTTTCCCTCTTCAGAAATAGACATCTTGCCCTGTGCAGGCATTCTGAGAAGTATTTCAGGGCTGAGAAAGTTGCATTTAACACCTGAGAAGTTCAGGCACATAAATGTTTTTAAATTTTCTATCTTCACTCATAGGTTATTACTAGTCCAGCTTTTAAAGGCAGCGATGAAAGGCACACACAGAAAAGGACCGAATTCCCTTTTCATTTCCATTACCACTCTTCTTCCTACACTGGCCAGATGCTCAAGAGGTCACATAGCATGAGTCAGCCTTGTCCTGGGCTCTTTCATTCAGATCTTTGACATTCAGATATAAAGATAGCACTTTAGTGCATCTTGAAATCTGCTTTCAATCTCTTGTTCCAGGAGAACAAAGCAATGAACTTGGTTGGAAAGTCTTTTATCAGCATCCTAAAAATGCTTCAGCTGCTTCTCTTGCAGTATCTCACGTTGGAACAGCCCAGGAACAAAAGCAGTGCTTTGTCCCTCAGCCCAGCAGTCCATTTTACCTTGATTATTCTACACAGAATCCGACTTCTCCATCCTGCCTTGGAAACACTTGGTTTTTTCCCCAAGACTCTAATGTAAATAGACTAAGACTTTTCTTCTGAAGATCTCTGGTTTGGGGATCCTGTTAATGACAGTGACCATTCATACCATTTCTCATTGCCGTGTATATTCTCAGTACCTTAACAGTCATGAAGATATAATCGTCATCTAAAGAGAATTTAATTATGGTTTTAAAGACTACATTCCAAATAAATACTTATCTGAGTAGATCCATCATTCTTCATAACTTGTCATTTATTTATTAACAGGGGTTTTTTTGCTTGCAAGAATTTGCAATACCATCTGCCTTCGGAAGCATATCTCCAACTAATTTATTGATAATACACATATCACCGACAAAAAAGTCAGGCTTGGCATCTGTCTGCATCACACCTGTTTCAATGAATTTTTATGTAATAAAATCAATACAACCATAAGTAAGATGGAGACAGGGGAAAAACCTGCCTTTTTTTATATTGCAATTAACATTATAATTGATACTGTTGCAATACCTGCCTGTTGCTTTATACTCTTTCATCCTTTCTAACTAATTTTTTGTCCTTAAAGCTTATGGTTTTTTAATGAAAAAGTGATGTAATTTAGTTGATTTATCTTAGCTTTCATTGAATCCTTCATTCACTGCAATCCACTCTTCCCGGTCTTTGTTAGAGACAAGAAGAGTTTTGAAGAAACTAATATAGCATTCAGTATTTGTTCCATATGCTTTCATGTAACATAAACCACTTATTTCCATCATATTAGAGAGCTCATTTGAAAGCCAAGAATCTTCCTTTTCTTTTTCTGTGTCTTGATGGTGATGTTGATTTTCTTGTCAAACCATCAATAGTAGGGATGCACACACTGACAGTCATCTCAGAAGGGACTTGAGACAGTGTAAACATTGGAAATGGTGTTGTCTGATGTTAAAATACATGCTCAGTGAAAATATTGGGCTATTGCAGATCTGTTAAGCTCTGTGATGGGCCAAGTGAAATATACTTTCATGGCTCAATACATTCTTCCACCAGATCACTTGAATGTTAAACACACAGCCAACGAAAATCTACACTTTGTACTATAGAAATCTTGCAGAAAGGTTCTGGTTTCAGTTTTCCTCTGCATGACTTCTGTTTTCAGCTCATGTAATTCTGAAAATTAGTAAGCCAGGAGGAATGAACAGTGAACTGGCCGACTCCAGGCTGGGTGTGAGGTGTCTGAGGTCCAGGTCTGCAGTGCAGCTCTATTAACTTCTCTGGCCTCTTTGAAAAAAATAAAAAAACTAGATTTCTCTGGTTTTAAATTATCTTGGTGGAAATGAAACACTGAATCTGGCCTATAGGACTTGTTAAGGATAGTAGGAGTAATTCCGCTGTAGCAGATATTCCCCAGTTAAGGTGAGAATTTAACTGAGTAAATTGATAACAAACTGAGATTGCATGGAACAGGCGTTGGCCACAAGCAGTACTGGCCTCAGTAAACAAGATTTGATACTGAAATTAGTTGCTGGGAGTGCCACTGCATGGTGAGCAAACAGCGTGTGCAGACAGCAGGCAGCACTGCTGTTAAGCAGCACCATGATTGTCTCACAGGCAGGTCAAATATTTAATTTCTGATGGGGGAACTTGATGTGATCCAATGTCTATTCCCATGTCCTGTGCTCCAGATGAGGGTGCGATCAAGGAGATCTTTGCAGGTCCCTGGAAACATGGGAGAAGAAATTAGCGTCTGCAGGCACAGCCCTCCAACTGCCTTCCCAGGCCCCTGGCTGTGCTTCTCCATCTCTGCTGCTTTGATGAGTGAAGGCAACGTAGGCACTGACTGCAACTATTTTTGTCATTCAATGCACTCTGCATCCAGGGTGTGCCCACCTCTAATGCACCTTCATGTTCTTCAGATGTGAAACAAATCGTTAAAACTTTTTTTAAAAAAAAATTCAAGAAGGAGGACAAAATAGTCATGACAGACATGTGAACCAAGCAACTACATTTGGGGATTTAAATATAAAATATAATTATATTGGAAGTATTAAAACGCAACACAACAGTCAGAGCTCTACTGAAAATCCCAGTATTATCAATTATCCCCTCTTTCCAGTTTTCATTTGGAGCACTTAGTACCGGCAAAAAATGCAAAATCCCTTAAAACTTTATTTTAAAACCTTCAATTTAGGTTTCAAATTTCATTCTTAAATTGTTTAAATTGTTTTATTTCCCATAAAACCTCAAATTAACGGTGTTCCTAAGAAGAGAGAGAGTTCCCAAAATACTGAATGATGTTAGGGTTCAGGCAAAAATTCTATCAATCTGCAGTTCTTAATATCCTAACTATTAATGATAAAACCAGCACAGACCACGATTTATAAATAAGGGATATGATAAGGGATAGGAAATAATTTTATCAACACAGTGCTCAAGGAGGTTCAAGTTCATGCTCAAGCCTTCTGATCAGTGGAAAAATACTGTAGCAGGAGAATTATAGTTAAAAATAAGTCCATCTTGTTCCAGTGATACCTCACAAGCTCATAGTTACTGTTTTCTGTGTTCTTAATTGCTATCTCAGCACCAGCACATGACTATGGGAGACCCATTAGCAAATAAACTGAAGCAGAATTTGTGCAGCTCAGCAAATCAAGAAATTACTTTGGAAACACAGCAAGACTTAAAGAAAATCATATGTGAAAAGCAGCAACATGTCACTAATTAAAAAAGATGAAGATCCCCAAGCCAGTTGGCTCTCTGCTGCTGGAAGGTGTTGTACCTCGCACAATGGGTCTGCTTCACAGATTCTATTAATCTGTCCGCAGAGACGGGTCCATGGCAATGGTCTGTTCGTTGACTCATTTATTTCCTACCAGTGGTGCAACCTATAATGGTGCCTCTTGCCTTGAAGGCATGTACTCGTATCATCCATAAAATGACATTTTAATAGATCAAGTAAAGCTTTAACGCTGTATAACCATCTAAATACTTTTTATGGAGTTACGTGGAGAGAAATCAGAGCAATGAATATATGTTTCTATATTATTCCTAGAGCTTAATTTAGGCACATGAGAGTGTAAAAGTGTAAGCTATGATCACACCAGAGCTCCATGAACCAAATGGCCAGTCTCCAGGAGTGGCCTGTACTTGCAGCTTACAGTAAAACTACAAAAATACCCTCAAATGTTTTCCTGGAAGCTGATAGGGAGTATTTTGAAGAATCTGACCAAACAAACTTAGATCTTTTTTTAGCCTTTTTAAACTCAGAGACATTTCTATGAGAGACTCTTCAACTTCAGATAATTTTTTCAATCATTTTGAAATCAGCCTGAACTATTCTGAAAACAGGCATTTTCATAGTAGGATTTGTTGAGGGTTTTCCCATTTTATGTCAGCCTGAGCTTATTGCTCCCAGGGCCTACCCAAGAACGTGCACTGAGCCAGGAACAGCCCACGCTGCTTCCCAGCTGTGACCATGTTCCTTTGCTTTTCATGGCTGAGGGCTCTGGGAACACAAGAGTTATCTGTTTTTACTGCTGTTCACTCTTTGCCCTAATCAGCTGAATGGAAAGGATTTCTGCTTTTCTTTCTTTTCTTTTTTTTTTTTTTTTTTGGTCTCCTGTTGCCGCCTGTGTATCAACAGAGGAGGTGTTTCTGGTCTTCAAAGCAGCAGGGTTGCACAGGCATGGTTGATGATACAACTTAGATGCCATAATCCCCATGACAAGATAACATACATTAAAGGGAAAGAAGTGTGAAGGTCCCAGGTTGAATTTACAGCACTTAAGTTCAGTAAATCTGCTTTTCTAAATGGAATTACAGCCAAAGGACAGCAACACAGATGGAAGTTGAGCACTGTATTTCCAAATTTTAGAAGGGGAATTGATTTTCATGAAAAAAACTACTAAAAAGGCATATATGAAGTTCTACCTGCATTCAAGCACTGCTCCAGGGCACCTGCTTTTCCTCCAGTGCTGGTGGCTCTCTTTTCTGACAGGGCCTTTTGGTAAACACAAAACATTTAAGGATCCACTGAGGGACCTTCAGCCTAAGTGCTTGGTGCAGTGCAGTTGATGAATGGGCTTCGCAAACAGCAACAGCAAAGTGTTAGCCAGAAAGTAGCAAATTGCTCAAACTGCACAGCCCCGTATCTTAAAAGATCTTAGGGACCTTCAGCCTAAGTGCTTGGTGCAGTGCAGTTGATGAATGGGCTTCGCAAACAGCAACAGCAAAGTAGCAAATTGCTCAAACTGCACAGCCTCATATCTTACAAGATCTTAGATGTCTGTGAAGCCTGAGGGTGCAGAGCCACAGTCACGAGGTGTGCTCACGGCGCAGACTTCTGTGACCTGCAGCGACTGCTGATGGCTCTCTGAACCTCCCACCGTGGGCTCCACATCCCTGCTCCTTCCCCTGCCCTAGATCATGAGCTGGTGGAAGGTGATTCTTTTTCTTGGGTAGCCAAGCTGCCATGGTGTGGGTGAGCAGCGGTGTTGGTGGTTGTGTAGTCTTAGCATGGGACAGATGGCAGGAGGCTCATTCCCTGAGCAAGCACACCGAGATGCCTTCTTGTGCTGCAGGGCAGGGCTATGCCAATGGTCCCACACTCAATTGTCCTAGTATCTAAGGCAAATAAGGATCATTGTGGTCGTCCAGTTCACGCAGCAGACACAAACTAAAGGATTAATCAGTGAAAGTGCTGCTGGAGCTGTGTAGCAAGAAGAGGTGAAATGCCAAAGAAGAAGATGGTCATGCATTGGGCTTGTGGTGCACCTGGCTCTGTTCAGAGCTGTTTGCTCTCCTTCTGGAATTGCCATGCTGCAAATAACGGACCAAAAGAAAAAAAACAGGATGGTCTGATCTGCAGCACACTCCTGCTGGGACAGCAGCATGCCTTGGTTATCTTTCCACACACATTGCACAGTAAGACCACTGATGTTTTTTCTGACCAACCAGCTAAAACTTCTACTTAATTATACTCCGGGCAGACTGAAAACAACAAACAGAAATCTGTCAGCATGTTTTGTCTTTCCCTTTTAGGAACAAGTCTCTGAGGCTTTTTTGGAGACCATTTTTAAGAGGCTTTTCCTCTCCACACCCTTCCAAATGGCCCAGTTGCTTTTGTTGGATTAAAATGCAGTCAAGCATCACAAAAGCAGGGATAACTTTAGTTTCCAACTCAGTTTCTGGGTAATGCCTGGTCTGTGAGTGGTAATTCCAGTTGTTTGTGCTGCTCCATAACAGTAATTGCTTTCTATCAGCAACGTCCCATCTGCGGAGGGTCTGCTGAGCAATGACCTGGCTGTGAGATGCGCCCTGATGTTGCACTGCAACACGCGATTATAAGGAGCTTCTGTTGCTGAATTACATGCTTAAAAGGAGCACAGTAGGTGATGAGAGCTGCAGCACGACTGCACAAAGCTCCTTGGGAAGACTGGACCCTGTCTTTCAACAGAGTCCATAATGATACCGACAAAAAACAGTCTGCAGGGAGCAGAGCACAGAACTGGCACAGCATTTCGTCCTAAAGCCTGAGAGGAGGAGTGCATGTGGTTAAGCCCTGGGACTTCAAAGGAAAAAGATGAAGGAGGGTTCAATGTCAGCAAAATTGAAGGTTTTTATAGGAAATAAATGGCTTTGTGTCTCATCAAAAGGGTAGAAGTTCCAGAGGCAGAACAAATGATAGAGGAGGTTGGGGAGAGGAGACAGGGGAAGCCAGCTATGGAAGAAGGAGGTGAATAGACAAGAATGAAAGAAAACAGATAGTGAGAATAGGGTGCAGTAAGGCTTTCTAACACTTGGCAATACTCTTAATAGTTAATTGGTATTTACACTTAGGGATGCTTTATGGCCTTGGCTGTATTGACGGGAAAAAGATCCCTCTCCACCCCATAGAGCTACGTAGGCAGATGTTGTCTACAGGAGACAGTCCTGGCACTGGTTAAACTGCAAGAAAGTACAAGGACAAAATCCAAATACACCAACAAAAGAGTCATTCGAGACCACTGTAATAATGCCCCTCTCTTTCCTCAGGTCCAAGTATACCAAGTCAAAATAGCCAATTTTGCAAGAAGGAGGTCTGAAGAGCCTTGAAGCCTCTCTGTGCTGAGGCTGTTTGACAGCACACTGTGGCAAACCTCACCTCATCTTCAGTGATGTCAGCTGCTTCTCTGTTTTAGGCTATATTTAACATTGAAAGGTAGCAACGGAGCCGTGGTGAGGGTCGGCACAGCAGTTGGGACAGCCACTGCCAGCGGGGCAGAGCTGCCAGGTCATGGCGGTGTAAGAAGCAAGGGGCAAGATAGAGCTGAGGGTGAAGGACACCAAGGGTTGAGTTGGGTGTCCTAGGGAGGGCGAGAAGGTTCCTGAAGTCTTGCTGTGCCTCTGAGCGATAACTTGTAATAGGCACAACGCAGTCCCTGAAGTTCATGTTCTTTCCCATTGACAGTTGCCCATGTCTGAGAAACAGAAGCTTCTGCAGTGTTTTTTGGGGTTCTTAAATCTCACCGATTTCCGTCAGGCTGCTGCAAAGCTGAGCTTGGAGACAGCTCGTGTTTAATCCCTACTGAAAACGAATCAAAACAGGAAACTAAACTAGCTTACCTCCGAAGAGCAAACACGTTTGTAGCGGATCCTTCAGAAGCGTGCCCCAAATCTGCAGCCTTAGCTCAGCTCCCGCCTGCCCCGGGCCAGCTTCTGCCTTGCCCCACTTTTGCAAAAGCTGAGAGCAACTCGCCGAGGAGGCAGTCAGAAACAGAATATGCTGAGGTAGCTGGGGTACTTGGATGCCTGTTCTTTTCTTACTCTTTCCTAAGTGCCCGTATTGTTATCTAGGTATCTGGTATATTATGAATAATAATAACGCAGCAGAGGGTGCCAGAGAAATTGTTATGTTGGCAAGTTTCTGAGGATATTATTTATTTCAAAATTTCCTGTTATTTTTTCTTAGCTAAAAAAACCCAGACAGAACAAAAACAGAGAATTGTTTTGTTTCTTTGAAAATAGATGCAGTAAAAATGTTACATTTTAGATAAAGTGCATAGCTTTGAAATTCTCAGCACCCAAATATTTATTTTAATAAATTTGTTATTGCTTTATAGCATTTCAGTATAAATCAGGAGTGTTAGTAAACTGAACATTTAATGAAAATAGTACTGTTCAGTTAAAACATTTCCATTTTTGGAAGAAAAAAACAAAACCTGTATTTCAGCCAGAGGTTTTGACTGATTCTCTACGAATCCACATGCTGAGTTGTAATATCTGTATGTACATATATGTATTTGCATGTGCAATTCATATAAAGGTGACACATATGAGAAAGATTCTTTGCACTTTCAAATGTCTTACATAATCTGTTAATTTGCTTCTGCTCCATTAATATTAAATCCCCCGTGGATATGACAGTCTTGTCTAATTATTCACTTAATCCACAATCATTAGCATTAACCAAGTGCTTTTCTCTGTCTTTTAGAAAAAAAGAACTTTGAAAGGTTCTGTGGAACTTTCCAGGATTAAATGTGTGGAGATTGTGAAGAGTGACATTATCATTCCCTGTCAGTATAAATATCCCTTCCAGGTGAGTCTGCTTGTTGACAATACTGATAAAGATGCCACTTCATTTTGTATTTCAATAAAATTCTCCTTCACAGCGCAGTCTTTAATGAATCCAACACCAGGGTGAATAACAAGAAAGGAAGAAAAAGCAGATCGAGGTTTGGAATGAACTGGGGAACCAGAGACACGGTGTTATTACAAGATCCATAAACCCTTACACTCATTGGTTTTACACTGGAAATGATCATTAAATCTTATAATCCTGTCTCAGTTTTAACTCAATATTCAGCTATCCCACTAACTCCTCTTCAGAGAAAGCCCATCTTTCATACAGGGAATCCAGACAGGGTTTTGGCCAATTTAACCATGTGGTGCTGAAACTAAACACATTCAGTGGCCTTTGCATCCAAAACTGGTGAATGAGACGGCTCCAGACCATTCTTACAGAGAGCTTTTAGTGACGAGATATCTTAATGACCAAGAGGCAGTGCCAGCTCTAGGATGAGAAACACACCTTCTAGTGTTAATTATTAATACTTATGGAATACCTTTACATTGCCATGTAAACAGAAATGCCACAGAATATTTGCTCAGCTATTGCAACACAAATTCTCAGTTCATTATGTTATTCCCCGTGCTGTCATTTATCAGAATTTTAGCATACTTGTGACAGTATTTTTCTTAATAATTGTGGTGTATGGACTTTAGCGAGTACAGGGCCATCTCTATTCACAGATGGCTTTAAAAGAGTGAATTATCTTGACACAGATTTGTAGATAAAAGCTAATAATTGTGCCAATATCCACAATAAATGTTTAAAAATATTAATTTTATAAAAAGAAAAAAGACAACCATAAAGCAAGATTTCTTTTTTCTTTTTTTTTTTACTTTTTGCCATTCTTGTTATTTCAAAATGAGCATGCATTTGTAGGCTTGGCACTGTCATTCTAATAAATCATTAAGTAGCTTGTAGGGTTTTCTCTAAATCTTCATCTGAACAGCAAAAGAGCATGTAGTAGTCTGAGCCCTAGAAAATATCACCATGCAGAGATATGAGAAGGGAGAGGAAACAATTTCCCAAACTAAGTTGGGTCATGAAACCCTCCCTCCAGCTTGGGGTAGTGTCCAGCTAGAATCATAAAAATTCTCCTAGAATATCACAAAATGTTGCTATGTTGACACGTAGTTGGCACTCAAGAAAATGGATGTTTCTGGGCATTTGGGAGCAGCAGAAGATGCTGTCGGACACTGCAAAAGGCTCTTGATGAGCAGCCTGACAGGAAAGCTCTTAATTGGGGCTGGGTAGGAGCTGCCTGGCTGAGGGAAAGCTTGATGTGAGAACCTCAGTTGCTCTTAACTTGAGTAAATATGGACTAGAGAAGGAACAAGTGCTCAGATCTCTTTGTTTTCAATCTTAATTTTCAAACTGATATCTCCAATGCTTGTAAGTACAGTAAAAAACTGTGAAGGTAGTGGCCAGTGCTGGTTGGATGGTAACATGACTGACTGAGGTCATGATAATTGCTGCTGCTTGTAGCATATCTGAATTTTGTTCCACAGTCAGTTTTGTGGTATTTTGTAAAATTATATTGTCTGTTTTTTAAAAAAAATATCTTGGCTCCATACAGCTGTAAATCTTCTATGGAACCGCCAGTGGCTTTCTGGTTTTGTGTGGCTCATCTGGCAAGTGAGCCACTTGCATGAAATGAGTGATTTTGTGTGGTTGTGCCTACTCATGGCTACATCTTTTTGGAGATCTACTTACTGGATATTTCAAAATCTGTCTAAGATTGTCAAAACATTATACAGACATAACAATAATATCAACAGGATTGGCTTTAAATAAATGAGAATCATTCCTCCGCTATTTCTATTTTTTGCAAAGAGGTTATAATTTACCTCTCCATAGCACATAAAGCAACTGAGTGCCATGGCTGGCTGTGCTTGCAAGGGCTACAAGCCAAGAGATAACAAATGTTTCCCATTCTTTAAACAATAATCAGTATTGCTTCATCTACACCACTGGAGAAGCTTAAAAAAACAGCTGATTTCTTCTGCAAACCTTTGTTTAAAAACAGTGGTCAAAGTTTTTCAAACCACGAGAGACCATGTTCCATTTGGGATTAAATCATTGAGATAAATATTGGAAAAGGAATATAGATTATGTGTTAGATCAAATTTTAGGGCCAAATGTAGTCATCTGATCCAGTTTGAGTCATTTTAGTTCTTGTGATGACTTTACTCCCTGGTCTCAAACTTCACAAATATTCTGTATTTCTCTTCCTTTGTTTGTTCATTGTGAAAGCCAAGTTGATGAAAATGGCATCTTGATTGCTCACTGTTCATCTGCTCCAGCTTCTTATTTTCCCCCTATAATCCTACTGAAAGATATTAAAAACTTTGAAGAATAACAGTAATCTAAATAATCCCCAGGGAGTTGCTTGAGACAAGAAAAGCTAAATTTGGCTCTTAGATCTTAAGTGAAGGCATTTTTTAAGAAACTGCTAAGAAACGGGTGCTAGTTCCCCAGAGATGCTTTAGAAGGGTAACATGCAGTCAGCGATTAACAAGCTGAATCCTCTGCAGCTCGAAATTGCTACATCTCCACTGATTTCACGGCCATTTCTTAACAGCCGAAAATTGATCTTAGCCACTGCTTGTCTAGAATTTTATTTGCGATCAGGATTTCTGCTCCATTTTAAATAACAAAAAGCCAATGAACAGGCCCTGATGCTCCACTTCCCCACGTCATCATTCTGCATGTAACCTGTTGGCATGAGGGCTGCTGCATGTTTCCCTCAGTGATTCCATCGTGCCCAGCGTACCTGGGGTTGCTTCTAATGGCTGGTTCCCTTCTTTATTCCCCCCTCCAGATCGTCCACGATAGCTACATACTCTACGTGTTTGCACCCAGCCGTGAGAGCCGGCAGAGATGGGTCTTTACACTGAAGGAAGGTAATAAAACCTCTGTGTTCACCTAATTGTTGAAATTACTTACCCCAGAGCAGTTTTCTCACAAGCTGTAATGCAGAGAAAGTGTGCAAGAGCAGTCAGTGTCTTCTGTCTAAGCATGCAAAGTGGTAACAGGAATTAGATTATAAAATCAAATTGTTTGTAAATTTGGTGAGTGTATTTACAGCAGTAGTAGAAAATCTGGACATAGAATTCTTTATTTGCCTCTTTCTAGGATTAACTGTTAATATGGCACTGTAATTTCAGGCTTCTTAGGAACAGAGAAGGCTTTCTCTATGGCTTTTTTTTTTTTAGAAATTTATCTTTTCTGCGTAGAAGATTCTTCAGCTCTGATTAATAGGTTATTTTTTTGTTTAGATGACAACCTTCTTAGAGAACCATGATTATTAAGAAACATTTTTGTGGGCAGCTTTCATTTCCTGTTCACCTCCTGAATTGTGCTGTGGTTCACTGCAGGCACAATAACTAACCACTGCATGCAGAAACGAAGCTTACAGCTTGACATAAGGAAGGTGTTACTTAGTTAAATGAAAATTGCATCAGACTTCCGCCATAGCATTTTCCTGCTTTATACCACAAACTGCTGTACTGTTCACTCTGAAAACGTTGTCCCTGGTGGAGATATTAAGTTCATGCACCTGTAACCAGTTACTCTTCTTCTGGAGTGCACCTGCTCCAAGCTTCTACTTTATCATTTTGAGACTGTTCCCTCCCTTGGACAATTTGAATAGTTTCTTGGAACAGGCCAGCAGAAATCTTTTTGCTCTTTTTAGAAAAAATATTATTACAGATAGAGAGCCTGAGCTTCAAAAAGAAGGACCTTTAATTACTCATGCAGACATTCAAGACTAGTATTTACAAGTGCAGAAAAAGTTTAGTGCTGAGAAATGCCAGCTCGTAAAGCTCCTTCTGAACACCAAGCCAAAGCAGCAAGTGTCCATGTCCTCCGTATAGACATACCGTAGAGCTGTACACTTTCATGGGAAATATCAGTATATGGCCTGCCCCCTTTTCTTTTTCCTTATGAGATCTTCCTTCTGTGGTTTTGGTGTTTACCTCTTTGAAGAGAGAGTCCCTTTGGTAAGATTCTGTTCTCCAGCAGGAAGGCTATTCCTCCACATCAATGGTGGCATTAACTCCTTTCAAGAGAAAGGAAAACATTACTGGAAGAGGCTGATAATATTCACCAAAGCTTGATTTGACAAGAATAAGATGCTTCTTTAAAGTGCAGATTATTTCCATTCAGCTCCAGATGTCTTTCAGAGCTGATGTGAAAGCAAATAAACTCATTTCCTGCCTCCTTTTTCTTCCCCGCACATTTTCCAGAAACCAGAAAAAACAACAGTCTAGTTTCAAAGTGTCATCCAGACTTTTGGATAGATGGCAAGTGGAGATGTTGTGCTCAGACAGAGAAGATGGCAGCTGGCTGTGTGGAGTACGACCCCACCAAAAATGGTATGGGATTTGTGAAGACCATCCTGACCTTGAAAATATTTATTCCCAGCAAAAGTAAAGGATGAAATCTATCTCGTATAAAACATCATAGAATATAATTTTACATTTCCCCTAAAAGACACGTTGCTGGCTTCTTGGGATATTCTCATTTATCTTTTACTGTATATGGCATTCTTTGTTTTGAATTAACAGTTTCTTCTGTGTGATGCTTGGTCCTGTCTTTAGAATGAGATGGAAAACTAAGAACTTGATCAGCTGTGGCAAGTCAATAGGCCATAATAAAAACTTTCTTGAGATACATGCATTCAGCCCTGTGTATCCTATTTTGTCCTAACCATATTTCCTCTGTGGCTTCAATGGCCAAGTATAATTTTTGCTTTGTCTCCTGAAAAACAATGCTCTGGCTTGCTATTCACTAGCTTTGTATCACCTTCATTAATTCATTACCTTAATGATTTCTCCCCTGGTTTTGTCCAGATCTACTTTAAATTAACTTTCTTGTTTCATTTCAGCCTCGAAGAAGCCTCTTCCTCCCACTCCTGAAGATAACCGGGTGAGTGCGGTGAGGCACACTAAGCTGTCCTTTGTGTCCTGTGTGTCTAACTAGCAGTGATAAATATATCCTCATTAAGGCTCACTGCAGTGCAGTGACCTAGAAAATCACCTGTGATAACATTCCCTGGGCTTTTCTCTTACCTTTTCCATGTATTTTCCTAAGCTATAAACCAGCATCATCCCACTAAGATTCAGTCCTGCAAAGACAGCTTTGTTTCACAAATAGCTTTCCAATGGTAAATGAAGATTCAACTGTACATTTATTTTGGTTTTTAATCTATAGGAAAAGAAACTGGGAAAAGTTGCTATGATGAGGAACAGAGAAGTGATTTTCAGAATTCACTTGTGGATACAACAAAATGTCATTGGCTTCTTTAGTAAGAAGGGAGAAGCAGGGTGGTTGTTAGGGCTGGAGGGCAGCAGGGCATTCGGACAGTCCCTCTAGGGATGCCATGGAGATTTTGTCACTGGAGACTTTTAAGAGGAGTTTAGGAAACATCTGTGAAACATCAAACAGAGGCAATCCTGCCCTAAGAAGGAGTAGAAAACTACTTTCTGTACAACTAAAATTTGTCTATGAGACTCATTGTTTGAAAGTGCTGAAAATTTTCATGTTGCCACCATACCCTTCCTAGATGTCCTGGGGGGCTTTCCTAGCTTTGAGGCTTTTGAAACCAGATTACACCAGTGGTGCCAGGGAAATATTATTTTAGAGAGCATGCCATTGGTTTTTGTGAATATGACTATGATGAGCCTTTTTCCTAATTTGTGCAGAAATTATTGCTAGACCCAAAGGAAGCCATAGTCATGGCCATATATGACTATGACGCCCAGAATCCACAGGAGCTGACGTTGCAATGTAATGAGGAATATTATGTGATTGACAGCTCTGAAGAACACTGGTGGCTGATTCAAGATAAGAATGGGTAAGTGTCTTTCCAACGGTCAATTTACAAATTCTTTCTATACCAAATTTGTTCTTGCATTAACATATACACTGGCCTCTTTTATACCTTCTGTGAAGCACCCTCTGATATACAGGAAAAAAGTGATGGAAGGTTATTTATGGTAACTTTCTTCCCTTTGATGTTGCATGTATACAGACAGCTGAAGAAAAGAATCTGAAAGTTAATTTTGAAAAAAAAAAACACTCCGTAGCTCAGGCTGATACTCAGTGTCATACACGTGGGGGAAAAATATTTGCAACTCTCCAAGTTTACAGGTGCAATCAGTTTTTTTCTTCTCCAGTAATCCTACTAAATACATAACAACCAGCATTTCTATCATACAAAGAGCAGGCAAATCTTTCAGGGCTGACTCCTACAGATACAGAGAAAATCCTGTCTGTGTAGTGCACTCACACCATGTCACATTTTAACAGGCATGAAGGCTATGTGCCAAGTAGCTACCTGGTGGAAAAATCACCCGAGAATCTGCAAATATATGAGTAAGTTGTTCCTATGTTTTTCTTGTACCTTTAAGTGCCTTGGACTTGCTTCAGAAGCTACAAGCCTCAAATGTCCCTACCCCACATAATGTGTCACCACTAGCACTGGAGACACTCAATTCAGAAGCTTTTCAGCAGAAACTTTACTAGCCTAGAAATGCTGACTCTGAGTCTTTTGATATTTTCAGGTGGTACAATAAGAACATCAGCAGAAGCAAAGCAGAAACGCTCCTCAGGGATGAGGTAAACCAGCGCTATGTGAGGGGCAGATGGGCAGTAATAATTAATTAATGACGAATGTGGAGAAGCCTGCAAGGGCTGCTTTGTCCAAGAGAGAGCTGAACCCTCAGTTCCTGCTGTGTTGCCATCCTGTGTTGGCTGCTCTTAGTGTGTGATGCAAGATAAAGGACCACTAGCAACACCCCCCCTCACCGCCACAGCAGCTCAGCGTGGGCAGAGCTGAGCCATCCTTCTTCAGCCAAACACACCCAAGAGCTGAGGCTGATGGAAAACCATGTTTCAGAACACTGCAATACTGATAACTGTGAAAACTGTGATTTTAGCTCATCTTTTCTGTTTCTGCAGGAGGCCTGGGGATGCCAGTAGTTCTCTGAAAATCTAACCAATCTCATGCTGAAATATTTAGGGTGAAAGCCAAGAGTACGGTTTGGGGGTTTTTTTTTAGTTTTGTGTATGTGTGCACATGTAAGCATGCATCTCTAATTTTTCAGTTAAGGCAGGGTTTTCCAGTGAAGACTGTAGTGAAAATAAAAAGAATAAATTCTTGTTCAAATTTTCAACACAAAGACAACCTTAGATTTTAAATCAGCTCTTACACTAACAGGACCCAATTGAGGTGTTATCTCCTGGAATGAAAGTTTTTATGGGAAAAAGGCATTTTTGCATGGTTTTAAAAATTCTTTTATTTCGTATAAAATCCTAAGGGATGTGTCCACGCGTAGTTTAGTGATCTCATTTTTCATTTTGGTCCCACCAGTGCAACTTTTCTGTGGCAACTAGCCCCATGGTGTGGGTGGATAGAGGCCACATAACGTGGAGGAAACCTACCATGTAAAGCAAAGGAGGGAACAAAATAATCAGGCACTTGGGATGCCAGACGGAAAGTGTCTTTATCTACAAACAGAAGAAAAATCATCAATATATAGGTCAGCACATTACATCCAAACTTCTTGGATTTAACTTCTTGTTAAATCTTCTTCTCTGACACGTGATCCATTAGTGCCTTGCCCTGCAGAATCAAGGCCTATGATGAATTTTAGTATTCTGATAAGTAGAAAACAATTATGGTGAAAAAATAAAACCGAAAAGTGTTCAGCAAGTGTCAGCGTGGAGGAAGCCTGCTTTCCTGCACATTTATGTTTAGACATTGGATGACTGGGGTCAAGCTTTCCCATTTGTGGTACATAGGTAAA
This sequence comes from Apaloderma vittatum, assembly GCF_000703405.1. Taxonomy (NCBI): domain Eukaryota; kingdom Metazoa; phylum Chordata; class Aves; order Trogoniformes; family Trogonidae; genus Apaloderma; species Apaloderma vittatum. The sequence continues at coordinate 2,257 of NW_009715570.1, read as the reverse complement.
TTATCATTCATACGCTCCATATGGAGTCTCTGGTGTTGAATAAACTGCACTCTTGTTCTGCAGCTGCTCTCTCGATGGAGAGGACTCGAAGGGGTTTGCCTTTCCACTTGGCTACCCATTTCATTGAACTTCTGTGAAATTGATATCACCAGTGTTCTGTTAGATAGGGTTGAAAGCAATCAATGAGTTCAAAATTTCTAGTGAAGAGGCTTGGAGGGACAGAGAGTCCCACACCCATGTACCCACACCCACACATGCTCAGCACGAGCGCATAAGTCTCATTTCCTCAGGAAACAGAGATAAAAATACACACCAAGAGAGACCAGCTGGGTGTACCTGGGCAGCCATCAGAGCTGTGAACGCAACAGACTGAAGTCTGCCAGTTGGCTGATGACTCTGTTTTTCCCTCCATTTTCAGTACATTCACGTGACTAAGCAGAGACAGGGCTGAAATGAGCAGAGCTTTGCCCCCAGGCCACTTCTTTTTTTCCATTATGTCTCTAACCATTTTTTTCTCCTTTGCTCCTGTTACAGGGTAGGGAAGGTGCCTTCATGGTGAGAGATTCGAGGCAGCCTGGCATGTACACAGTCTCTGTTTTCACCAAAGCATTAAGGTACAGCTGAGCTCAGCAGCTTTTCACATCAATTACATCAATCAAATGGCTTCTATGAGAGCGTAATCTCTGTTGTTTTGGCATTATAATGAGAGAGCAGAAGGCTCATGAAAATTATAGAGGCAAACAATTCCAAAAAAGGCAGAAGAGCTAGCTGCCTTTCACAAAATTTATTAAAGGCTCCACTGCTCCCTGCATCTAAATATATGCCCACATCACCGAGGTTACACATCACTGGGGTTGTAATTTTGAAGAAATTGTCCCCCAAACTGAAGTGTCGGTAGGATCAACATGAAATACCTGCTGGACTTGTCAGAGGTGGCTAATACAAGACTAGTGAAAGGGTTTCAGTGATGGAGCAGAAAGTTTTGTTTCAGAGAAGCAGCTGAGAAACTTAGTACTCAGCTTGCTCTTATCAGAAAACCTCAGTCTTTCTCGAGATGAGACCATCTATGAGTGAGAGGGAGAACATACAAGTACACAGCTTTCGTTAGCAATTGCAGATCACTCCTTGCTCCTCTCCCAGTCGCTCTGGTTAGGGAAGGTTTCTCCCTTTGCTCGCTGACTCCTCTTCCATTTATGGACCAAATTCCTGTCTTTTTGCTGCAACCTAGTTTTTCTTAAAGAAAACCTCCTCTTTTTCAGCACGGATAACAATCCTGTTATAAAGCATTATCACATCAATGAGACAACAGACTTTCCCAAGCGATACTACTTGGCAGAAAAGCATGTGTTTGACTGCATCCCTGAACTCATCAACTATCACCAGCACAATGCGGGAGGTGAGTGAAGGCTGATGCTGACCAGGGAAGTTGCTATTTTACCATGGAGCCAGGTGACTGTTTGGGAGGAAGGAAGGCTCCCAAGCCTCTGTCTTTACCATCACATGTTAAATGGCACCACTTTTTCTTCCACTTATCCTGGCACTGGGATGGCAGAAGAATGACCACGTCAGGCCAGCTTCCAGCATTGCATTTTCGTTGTGGTCATCCTTCCAAGGCTGGCTATGACCAACACAGATGTCATACTATAGAGAGCTCTTTCATTCCCGGGAGCCTGTGGGGGTGGGTCACTGCTGCCAGACCCAACTACCTGTTTGAATTATGCTGCAGGGCCTTCTTGCCCAGGAGGTTATATATCCCTGGGCTTTGATTTAACACAAAGTTAGGGGCGTGGCCAGGTTCCATAGCCAGATGTAGGAGTCACCAGAGACCCCCATCCCTGGAGTCCAGGAGTGCCAAGGGAAACCCTGGGTTTCAAGAATACCCTGCAAATAAAAGATATAACTTGGAACTTCACCAGAGTTAATAGAGACTCACAGCTCACATTTGCTGACAGAGTAAAAGTGAGAAATAAGCTTAAACTGCTCAGAACTGGCTTCCTTCTAACAGGCAGGAAATTCCTGTCCGAACAGAGGTTCAGCTGCCCTCAAGTGGAGCTGAGAACTCAGTACAATAAGCCTGCTTCCAGTACTTAGACTGGCTTTTGGGGTGGTGACAGCCACACATTCCATGACTGTGACAATAACTGGAACCCACCTTTTCCTCTGTTATCCAGGTCTTGTCACTCGTTTGCGGTATGCAGTCTCGACTTGGAAAAAAAAGGCCCCAATCACTGCAGGGCTGAGCTACGGTATGGTGACT
>NW_009715569.1:0-14690 GCF_000703405.1 Apaloderma vittatum | reverse complement strand
TCAACCCACTCTGTGCCCAGTTTACCACTGTGAGCTTCTATACTTCTCCCCCTTTTTGTTAATTGTTAGATTAATGTCAATTATTTAATTATGTTCTGTGTATGAATATTGTTTAAACTCATTTGATGTCATATTTATTCCAGTGGATTTAAAAATCCCCACAGTTGTTCCATTTTTAATCCACATTACAGGAAGATCACTGGAGAAACTGTGGGAGAAATTATGTAAATGTTTAAAACTTGCATCCTCTTTTAGAATTTTTTTTTATTGACTATTGTATATTTAATTTTACTTAGTAATAACATCTCACTAGTGGTAACATACTCTAATTGCCAAAGAAAAAGGTGGCAAGTTAATATTCTGGAGACTGAGGAAGAACTTTCTGGTGCATGGGATAAATGCTTTTAATCAGGAGAGAGGAACAATGAATGTCAATGTGGGCTGCAAGAACAAGTGAAAACCGACTGAATTATTCATGTGGTCTCTTTCAGCACACGCTTGTTCTTTTGCTTTCTCGCACATTTAGCTTTGTGACTTGCAGTTGATGGAGAAGAAAGGTGTGGAGAGAACAACCATCTCAAAAAGCTACCGAGAGAACATTTGCCTGCTCAGTTGTAATTGGGCAAAACCCACATGTGGGACTCCTATAGACATGAACTTGTAACGTTGTGCTGCGTGGGATCTGGTCATGACCACTTTGTCACATCATCAGGAAAGGATGATCAAGGTTTTGAAAATGGAACTACACGTTTGGGACACCGAGACTTGGTATTTGTAAGCCAAGGCACGTGAAAGAGAGAAGGTGCACAGGACGAGGAGTCAGGCTTCATGCAGTCGTGTCGTGCCTCCCACTTCTGTTACTTCTGCTGCAAGAACTGTGCTGGCCCTTTAGTTTAGAAGTTCTTGTTGCAGTCTGCAGGGACATCAGATTTTCCAGGTCTGTGAAACTCAGTTACTTACTGTCTATAGATCTTATTGTCTATAGAGACAATGAATAAAAACGATCAGAAGACATTTGTATGGTGTATCTGTGCGATACTAGTGACGAGCATTGTTGATTCCTGAACAAAGGCATTATTTAAAGCATTTCTATATAATAATATAATAATTATTTACAGCAAGTGCCACCCGTTGTGATGTTTAGGCGTGCTTGTAACAGCAAGGCGGCACTCGCAGAGGTGTGGATTCCTTTCTGTTGAAAGAGACCTCCTGGCGAAGCAGGGTCAGTGCTGAAGGTAGACCTGGTAGTTCGGTCTTATTGGATGGCTTTTCATTTTCACTGCTTTGATCAAATATATTGATTTAAGGCACATTGTAAAGGTTATTAAAGGTTAGTTGGGGTTGTTATTCTAGTTATTTCAGGCACATTGAAAAGCCTCCCTGTTCCTCTGGCCTCCCAGAGTGCCTAAGGCATGTGGAATGGGTTGGGAGTTGGAACATCAGTAGCAGGACACTAGCCATTCCTGTAAGTTAATGGAATATGTTGTCTTGAAAACCATTGCTCAGAAATGTATGTTTTGGAATAATGAGGTGGGGGAGCCTTTTTCTTTTTTCTTCACTGACTGGGGAGCTCTGCGAACTCCAAGGGAAAGCAGCTAGCTTAAATCCTTCTTCAACACTGCGTTTTGAAGCTCTAGTCTGTGCACATGCAAAGGCATCAGATCGGGGTGCGGGAGGTGTGGGTGGAACAGAAACTGTGCAGGCCTTTCCCTTCTGTCCCCTTACGGAAGCAGATGGAGGGATGAAGTAATTTTACCTCGCCGGACGCCAATAGCAGCCACCTCGCTGGTCTGGGCTTCAGAAAGCAGCTTGCTGCTATGACAACAGAATTCTGATGTGGTCATTTGAAAGAGAGCGTGTGTATAGGGTGTGTTATAGGATCTCTATGGTAACTGGTAATACTGAGAATATGTGTTGTGAAATATAGTCGGAAAGTGGTCGTGTAGATATTGTTATAATCAATATAAACAGTTGTGACACACCTAGTGCTGCTTTCTAATGTGTGGAGAGAGTATCCTAAATAATGTCAAGAATTGATGATTGATGAAAAACAGCCACTGTGAGCTTCAAAGAAGTCATTAAACACAACCTTTCAGATGTTTTTGGCATTGTGGAGTTTCAATATTCAAATCAAATAGCTTCATTTGTATGTATGCCTAACATTCATGTAGTGCTTCTGCTTTTTTGCAACTCAATCAACAGATGAAACGTGAAACAGTTTATTTTTTTCTATTTAAAACCCTGCCGTTTTCTTCAGATCAATCTTGTCGACATTACACGGGGTGAGAAGAACTTGTTATATATTAACTGTTAGAAGAACATACCCACTGGGATTAATAAGTTTATTTTTGTTTTGACTGTGTCCCATCTGTTTTAAGCTGCTTTTTTTTTTAAAAAAAAAAAAAGTCTTGAATATATTATAGCTTTCTTTCAAAGAGGTGTATCCAGTTTCTGTGTTTTACTAGCTGACTTTTAGAATAACTGAAAACGGATCAAATGCATTTGGCATAGGTTAGTATTGCCCTGCCGCTTCAGATGTGTTTCATCTCCAGGGCTCGTCTCAGGGGGAGTGTTCTCACGTTCTTCTGTCCACTCCAGGTGTCTTTTGTAACTGACCCCAGCTCTCGAAAATGTATGAGGGTGTGCTGTTGCGTCTCTCAAACCCACTAAAATTCAGCAGAATTTTGTTGTTATATGCTCCAGAATAGTTTGGTTTGTGTTTTGTGGGATTTTTTGTGTCTTATGTGTCTGCCTGTGGTGTCCAGCATCCCAGCCCTCGGGGTGTTGCTGGCTGCACACTCGTGTGTGTTGCACCCGCTGGCGAGCTGTGCAGTGCCCGGGCCGTGGGAGCACTGCTCTGAAGATCCTGAGGGTGCCAAGCTGTGTTGCACGGCTGCCTTTATTGACTTTACATAGATTGTGCTTTTATACCTTCTCCGAGTTCTCTCCTTCACCACTTCCTAGTTGAAAATCTTCCTCAGGACTTGCCCTGTTTTGGGCGAAACAGGTAACTTATCACCTAAGCCTTAGTCCTGCTAGCTCGGGAGGATACTTGGCTGCTTCCAACACCTCCCTTGCTGTTGGCTTTTGAAGTTACCCAATTTGAGGGGTTTGATTCTGTAAAGCATAACTTAGAAATTGCTGAGGAAAGAAGAATCTAATACTTGAGGACAGGAAGAGTTGAGCCAGGGACCTTGATCCCTAAGCCCTGAAGTAGCAAATTATAAGCTTCCTGAGATCTGAAGAGATTCAATAGCTTGCCGAGATCTTAAGCTTTGTTTAACAGAACATTGGGCCGTGTGATGCAAGTCTGTCGTAAAATGTGGAGATGAGAGAACCCAATCTTACAAAGGGGAGCTCTTCCTTGTAAAAGGTGTTAAATGCGTTTCCATGTGTCAGATTTTTTTATGATTTAAGTGTATTTTAATATTTGTTTTGGCAGGTTTTTAGGACCTATATAGAGTGATTTATTGATATGGAGCCATTTTGGTAGAAGCTCTAGCAAAGTTTTTGTGTGATTTTCTAGTGTGTTTTTTATGCGATTTATTTCTTCATTTTTTTGTGGAATTGTTTATTATTTGTGGGAGAGTTGAGGGGGTTTTTTTTGGTGGGCTTTTATTTTTACTTGTTCTGCCCCCAGTTTCTTGCCAAGTGGGCTAGTCTAGAGTAATAGAGAAGAAGGTATTTAGGAGAGTACTGCAGGCTAACAGCTCTGCTGAAACTCTTGTTCTGAGAGAAAGTTACACTTTCTCCTGGCTTGTCTTTTCTCACATTCCTTGAAACCATCTTTGTCGTCAGACTGTTGAAGGACGTAAAAGTCAGAAGCTTGTGGTTCCTTAACCAGTGTAACGTAAATTAAAAAATAGTCTCAGCAAAGACTTCATAAATCACTCAGGCTAATGATCTGAATGCTTTCTCTTTCAGTGTTATCGTGCTAGAAAATAGTGATTTAGAGGAAAAGAATACCTATCCAAGGAGAGGAAATATGGAGCAGTTCTGCAATGGTCTTGATCCAGATCCTGTTGTGAAGCAGATCTTGCAGTAGAAGAGCAGGTGAGTGATGCAAGTTCTTCTTTACACACAATTCTATCTTGTATCTTTTTTTGGTTGTATGACTGTCTTTTCCTCCCCTTTCTTCCCACTCAAGTGTGTGTGTGTATCACATCTGCCCGACGCACAACGTTTCCCTGTTTGAAGTCTAGAAGATGTGCGAAGAACAAGGAAGATTCTGCCTGGCTCCTCATGAGTTAGCGTATGTTCACAAGCTAGCGTACTGCGAGATTTCGCAGTTACAAGTAAGATTTGTGAACTGAATTTTTAAAATAGCTTTGATAAGGTGTGAGGACTAGCATGGTCTACTCAGATTGATGGGTGGTTGCTTGGATGTTTTTTATTTATTATGCTCTGTTACTCTAAATTATATACTCAATGTACGTATGATAGTATATTTAAAATATAGAAAAAAAATCCCTTTTCTGTCTTTTGCTTAAAAATCATTTACAGTGCAAAATTGAGAGAGGTTAGCTTCACTGACAGACGGAGCACTCAGAATTTCCAGTCTGACTCAGTGCGTTGAAACTAATGGCACATTAACTGTATTTCCCCTGGAGAACAAGTGCAGTAATTATATTCAAGTGCTTCTATTTTTAAAATGTGATGGGGTGCCTGTAGTGCCTTGTGTTCAGACCAGCTGTTGCATTTTTTTGCAACCCTGATTTGCTTTTTTGCCCTGGAATTCTAGCAATTTGTCAAATGAATGAAAGCTTTGGAGTAAGTGTGATGTGTCTTACAAGGCCATATAGGGAACAATGTTTTTTTCAGGATCTACTTCTGTAGCAGAGCGCTTCAAAGAGATAAACGTGAGGGATTAATCCAAGAGAACAAGGTACAAGAGTATGTGAAACATTGTGGTTTGGTTTTGAAAAATTATTTTTGGTATAACAAGGCCTGAGCACATTGTGTGTAGTCACCCAATGCTGTTTGCTTGCACCTAGAATATGTTAGTCCATGTAAAAATATTCCCTTTTCCAGTTTTGAGAGTGAAGTCAACTTTTAAAGGAAGACTTGAATGCCTGGAAGATGTGCACCAGGTTTGAAGTAGCGTGGTTATTGTGTAAGTTTCTTAACATACTCAATTGTTGCAAAATAAGAGTGTTTTTGTTATAGTTACTTCTGTAGGTGTTGGCAGTGACAGGTGCACTGAAGTTACGTGCGAGAGTCAGAAGAAATGAGAGAGCAGAGCTCAGATGTTGGAGTTAGGCTTTAAGGGAAATGTAAGTGGATTTTATGCTTCTGAGTGCAGAACGTACTTTACTGCTGCTTAAATGGGTTTTTCACTTCTTAATCGTTTCAGTGAAGATGTGTTGTCTGTGTAAAGCCACCAGTCAGAGGTAACTTGAGGGAATCTAGGATGTACCTGCTTTGTTTTAATTGGAATTCTTTAATAACCAATTAGCACTTCTGCCTCCAAACAAAACCAAGAAGGAGGAATGGTGTTGTAGGGTTTATCCTGAGGACTGAGGTAGTTCACATCATGATGCTGTGACTCAGCTTCCTGCTATGTTGCCATGTAAGGAAATAAGAAAATTTTGCAAGTTTTTCAGCATAGAGTGGAAGTGTAACAAATGTGAACAGTGAGAATGTGTTATGGCTTGGTGGCATTTTGTTGGTGGTTTTACAACTGAAAGTAGCAATATTTTGTCAGCTTTTGCAGAATAGATGACTGACCTAGGGTAAAAGTGTAACATGGGCAGATTTTCTTTGGTTTTCATGGCGGAATGAAAAATTATAGAAATGCAGGGATGGGATATCACAGATTTTGTCCCTCAACTTCATTTTGATTTGCTGGAAGTTAGACTTACTTTGAAGGGCCAGCCCCTCAAGTGGTTGTATTTGTATCTCCTGTAGATCTGAGAAACCTCAAGTGACCTTGGGGGCCTTTTGCAGTTACCTCACGTTGTGTTGGACCTGATGCCATTTAAACATTCCAGCTGATACAGCAATTTAGGAATATTTTGTTTGTGGAAACAAAATCCATTGTCTTACGTTGTGTTGTGCCTAATGCAAGTGGTTTTCACTTGTCAAACGAATGCAAGGATTTGGTTTAATGTTAAACTGCATGTATGTGAGCCGTCGTGTCTGACAGAAGACACAGCTGGGATGTACTGGGCTGGGGCTCCAGCGTGAGTTGGGCTTGCCGCGTGCGCGGCGCTCTGTGTCGACTTCAGGGTGTGAGCGTCGATGCGTTACTGGGAATGAATCGGCAGAGAGTCAGTTGTTCAGGTGCGGCGTGGCCCTCCGGGACTTGCGCAAATGAGTCGTGTCACTAACTTGCGTTCACATCAAAAACCTGGAGGTGTTCCAGGTGTCAGTTCTGAGTTCTCACGCTTGCTGAAGTCTGTAAGGGAAGTTTTCTGTGTTTTCATGGCTTATGCAGATGGTTCAGGATTTTAATGAAAAAATTGTTATGACGAAGCTAAAACAGTGGGTAGTGTTGCCTGCATTGAAGCATCGGTTGAATTCAGATTTGATATTGTAGCTAGTCTAACTTCAAACTGAAGCTACTTTATGTGGGGGAAAAGTTCCTTTTTTGTCTCCCTGATACCTCACTGGGGGAAAGAAAAGGCAACATGTTGAGTAAGAAAGAAAACGGGAGGGAGGAACAGGATTATATCATCTCATTGTCTCAGGCTTCATCTTGCAGCGAGATGGAAAAGCAGTCTTGTCTTCCGTGGGCTTTTGTAGAAATACACAGAAATGCAGTTACTGCCATTAATATGCAATGTACTGAGGTACTGGGTACAAGAATTTGCCTGCAGGCTTGCATTAGGGGTTTCAAACTTTATTGTCTGACACAAAATTGTGATGCAGAAGTTTGAGGAAAGTGGAAAAAATGTTATGGCGTAAGAATTACTTTTCTGCTGGGATATTTAAGATCAATTATTAAATAACTCAGTAAAAAATTCACACTGCTTCAAGGTACTCTAATTGGATTTACTTTAATGTACTGTCCTGTCTCACTGGAAGAAAAAATGGAGATTTTTTGACAGTTTGAATATAATACTACTAATAGTACCTAAGTGATATAGAGTTAACCAATACACACATAATGGAAAGGAAGAACCGGGTAGTTTCATGTTGGGAGAGACAGAGCTGCAGAAGGGCAGCTCACGATTTACTTTCTTAGTTCAGATTTCTTTGGCCAATTCTCATGGTGGGAGACGCTTCTATAATCTCATTCTGCTTGTAGCTTGGACTTGGTTTAATTTTTGGACTGAATTTCCCCAGGGCCAGTTCTAGTGGTGAGCCTGCCAGATGTTGCGTGCTGACATGGCCTTAGATAGTTTTTATTGCTGAGGTTTTGGTTTTGTGGGATTTTTTGTTTGTTAGTTTGTTTTCTTTTCCTGCATGAAGAATTGCATTTTCCATCCCTCTTAGCACTTTACAGGGTGCAATAATAACAAGTCCTAAGGGACACTGGATATTTTTTTGACAAAGATATGACTGGTGGTATTTTAGACGCTAATCAGGACGTAGCAGACATAGAAGGGTCTTTGGGTCTTTTTAGTATCTGCTATGAGATGAGCCAGTTTGCAAATGCTGGCTCACAGCTTCACAGTGTCCTGTGATGGTTTTTTTTAAGATGCTTCATTAACACTAATGACATTTTTATTTGCTGCTCTATGGAAAAATAAGCAAATCAGATTTTCTGAATGTGGAGAGAACGGCTTAATGTTATGTGCGGGCTGTTACTCCTTTGTTCAGAAAATACTCAGGCGGAACTTTGAAGGGTTTTTGTTTTTTTCTCCACTGCCTTGTGTGTATGCAGAATATTTTTAGAAGCAGACTGCAAAATTTCAGCACACTGGAAGTTTCTAAGAGCTGTGATCCCATTTAACGTACACTTTACACTGGCTTTAAAGTACTATAAAATAATGATAGGCTGTTCTGCGCCATCAGTTGTTGCTTTGCCGTCAGCCGTGTTGCTGGAGGACTTGGTGAAAAGGCATTTAAAACCTTGTAGTGCTGTTGTGTGTGTCCTATATAAAATACAAAGTGAGAGAGATCATTCTTAACACTTGTAACTTTACTGCTGATCACAGGAAAGAAAGTAGCTTTTCTCCTGTGTTTTATTTCAGGTCACTGATCTTTAGTAACAGTCTTACCTTAAAGGAGTTTCACCTTTCAAGCTCAACGTGTTAGACTTAACATTCCTCTTATTAGCCATAATTACTTTTTAGACTTACGTACTTTTTAATGTTATTTTGCAAGTCAGCCCTTTTTTAATACTTCAGGATGAGTCTCCGTTGCACAAGCGAAGATATCTTACCTCAAGCAATCCCTGCTGTGCATCTGGAAGAAAACATTATTGCTTTGAAGTCCTGAAAACTGTGCATCCAGCTTTTTTCTTGTTATCCCTCTTTTAAAGTATTTTGTGTTGTTCTTTCTCATGGTTGAAGCTGATTAATTATGCAAGTTAAACAGTAAAAAGTGAGAATGTGAATACGCTTGAAATGAGGAAGAGCTGCAGTTTGTATTCTGCAAATAAAATAAAAATCAGGATAACAAATTTTACTTATTTTTCCAGTCTGTGGTCATGTGTCCTTCTGTCCCCTCCCCGATCCCACCAGTCAAACTGAACGTGCTTTCAGTGGTCATGGGCTGGGGGAGTCCTTGGTGATGTTCTCTGGATGGATTTCACATGTGCTGAGTGGAATAATGTGTTCTTGGCAGTACTTTCAGACCAGTAGTCCATGCTGAACATCTACTTTAGGAAGAGAATTTTTTTTTAGAAGAGCTTGATAATGAATAGTAACTTCAGGGAGTTCATGGTGTGGAGGGAAAACAAGCTCAGTTCAGGAAGATTCTTTCTATCAGTAAAATTATTATTCCGTCATTAGTCCCTTGTTGTGTTAGGTAAAATATATTAAGGATCTGACGTAGGACTTGGCTTGTGGAGTCTTAAAAGCTGAAAGGGAAGGGCAAATACGGTGCTTCGTTTTTTTGGGAAGTTAAGGGCTTGCTTTGTTTTTTCTAGGACACCGGCACTAACTCAGTGGTTGCTTGTACTCTGATCTGCTCAAATGCCTTCTCTTCTTAGTTGTTGCCCACTGGAGTCCAGGCGTACACGCCGAAGCTGATCTTTGAAACGTTCTCCTGGATTCCTGCTAGCTTTCCAGCCTTTCCTTTTGGCTCACTGCAGCTAATGGTGAATGAGATATGATATAATACATGGGAGAGTGTGCCTTGGAGACGAGAAGTTGTAGTGCAGGAAGGACCGTCGTTAGTGCACTCAGAGGAAGTGCCTTACTGCCTTGTTGGGCTTTTTAGCTGTTTGAATTCTTTTTTCTTTTTTTTTTTTTTTTTCCCCCCCTGACACTACCCTTGGAATGGTCTCTCGCTGCTGCTCTGGTGTTCAGCTCTTCTCCTGAAGCATTCCTTAGCAGTTCTACCCGTTTCCTCTCTGGAATGCAAATACAAACCATGCCTCTACAGCCCATGCTCGATGTGTGCAGTGGTCTGAGCTTTTGGAAAGAAGACAGAAATTTTCTTTCTTCTTGTGTAGAATTTGGGATTGGTGGTGAGATGAGAGAGGGTCCCAGTGCTGGGCTGGCATGAGCAGCGTGGGAATAATACCTGCCAGTACGAGAGGATGCGTTGTCATTTTCAGTTGGTGGTTTGCAGCAATATGTAAATGTTTCTTCACAAGAACCTGAGGCAGGGGCATGGTAGGGGTTTGGTTAGAAGCAGAAAATCCGAGTTAGGTTTTAAACATCTGAAAGAGTCTAAGTGAACTCTGAATTGATGTTCAGTACAGCTTAATCTACTACCGATTCTTGGGTGAAAGTATTCAGAAAGAAATAGAATAATTTTAGAGTTACTTTTGGTTTGATATATCTGAAAACAAGTCTTTCCTAACAATAATTAAATAAAAAAAAACAGCTAGAGAAACTTTGCCTTGTAACTACCTTCCTATATAAAAAGCTTCATCTAAATTATCTTGTGAGATGATGGCATTTGTCATAAAACATCTAAGCTAATTTTGAACTTTGTGACTGAAATTTTGAGCACATGGTTGTTGCTATGTACAACGAATAATTTTCTGTGAATTTTGTGCCGTGTTCTGTTAATAGAAGACAAAATTCCTCACACATTTGAACACATAAAGTCATATTGTTTTCTTTAAAAGTAGTCTTACGTTTCAACGATGTCGTTTTGCTCTTTGCGCCTGCTCTTCAGATTGGGCTTTGAAGTGGCACGTTTCATGCCCTGAGACTAATTGAACCAAGATCCCCTGCAGTAAATACACACTTGAGAGAAGAGAGTTCAGCTTGAGCTGCCTGTACAAAGGATAAGAATAAAATACTAAAGCCTGTTTCTTTACTCAGTACATCAGGTACATGTGAGTAGTGATGAGGTTGTCTCTTCCAGCCTTCTCCTGGGTCGTCTGTTCGGAAACGCGGTTTCAGGAACATCCCTGGCAGCTTGTCTCTTTGCAGTCTGCTCTTCCAAGCCTTTGGAGAACTGCTGGAAAACCTTATAGTAATTGCAATTATGCCATACTTCATTAAGTTTTTAATTTTAATTAACTGTGAGGAAAAGCTCCAGCCTTGTTAATTCAGTAAATTTCAGTCTATAAAAGGGTGTCTTGTACACGTGATCGTCTTTAGTACCTGTATGGAAATTGTGCCAGAAAAGATCCAAGTCTTCTTTAAGTTGATGTCCTTGTATTAAGTTTGTTTTTCATGCAGACTTGCTATTCAAGTTGTGGAATTTTTGCTGGTGAGAGTTTTTGTTAGTCTGTAATGTATTTTTACTGAAGGCAGAAGAGGAGAGATAGGGAGCAAGGATTAGCCTCCATTGAAAAACGGACATTAGAGAGGGAAGCTTTTGCAATTCGCTCTGAGATGACGGCTCCAATCATTTCAGATTTGTATTTTGTAATGTGTTTTTAGCAGGAGGATGGAACTAAGTGACTCTGCTGAGTTTCTTGGGTAGATACACAGCCTCCTGGGATCTTTTGGCAGGATTTAGAAGAGATGGTTTGTTGTTGCTTTTTTACTTTTAACTTCTTCCTTTCACATATAGAAATGAATAATAGCATAGCTTTGAAGTATTTTCTTGCATTTGATAGGGTGACTGTAAAATTTAAAACTCATCCTTAAGAACCTTCTCTCAATTGAACTGACTATAAAAATATTTTTCTGCGCTTTTGTTAAAAGAAAATATGTCAAAAGCTATTTCCAAATAACACAATTTTGACTTTTTAGAATGGATTGTATAAGGGTTTACCTAATGGAGGGAGAGGGACGAGTTTTTGTTTCATCTTGTCGCCTTCCTGACTCCTGTAACTAAAAGATGAGAAGTTTTGACGAGTGATTATCTCGATACAAGAGACTGAGATTTAATTTTCTCTGTGGGAGTTTGAATCAAGATTTTCCTCATTTTGCAAGAATGCTTCTAAAGGTGCTTTCCAATGGTACTTTTTCTGCCCAGTTAAAGATTTTTAGATGTCAAAATTAAAGCTCTTTTCTTCTGTGTAACTTAATAAACATTTAATGTGGATTTCAGAAAAATCCGGTTACAAATCTTGCTGTAAAAAAGTCTAAAAGCTTTTAGATACAACTCTACACCAGTAGCGTGTGTCTAAGTGATGCTGATAGCTGTGACATTTTCAATTTGAAGGCCCTTAGCGAGGAAGGAGTAAGCAGGAGAAGTGTTTGTACGCAGCATGTTCTATCTGGAAATAGATGCTACTACTTCACCGTTTTCAACTGTGTAACGCAACAGGCGAGTAAGTCCCAGTGATCCCATGGCGAAGGATGGTTACCAGTTACCAGCTCCGGTATCTGAGGTACCTTGCACCTTCAGAAATCCACCTGCAGTAGGCATTGACTGGGAAAGGGAAGAAGATTCTGCTGCCCAGCCAGCCAAGGCACGTAGCTCTGTGTGGGAGCAAGATGATGATGGTCTGAGGGATTTGGTGAATGTATCGTTGTGTCAGCTCATTCCATACGGCAACTTTTAGTGCCAACGGGTGTCCTCATGCACTTAGCTTATGTAAGGAGTCACACAAAAGGCCCTCATCTCATCTTTCTAGACTTCAGTTTTGCTATAGCAGAGCTGGCAAAAGGAACAGTCTTTTAACCAGTTTATAAGCAAGGGATCAGAAGCTTAACTGGAATTGTCCCGGGGATCTGTTGGGTGTGCTTTGTAGCTGCATTACTGGCCAGCGTTCACGAGACTGATACTAACTGTTAGGTGGTGTGTCCTTGGGCAAATTGCATTATCCTTCTGGACTCATGCTCTGTTTTCACCGAAACTAAATTCTAGAGAGAAGGGCTGGTGATTATTTTATCTGCAGAATATGTGGCACAGGGAACCACTCATTTCTGTAGGGCACTACAGGGGTTTGGATAGATATTGGATAAACTGTCCTCAAAAATGAGCTTTATCATGGCAAGATTTACTGGTAGGAAGAGAATGCTGAGCGGTGATAGGCATGAGAGATACAGTTGGGTCCAGGAACCAGTGTGATTCATCAAATTGAACTATACACAGTTTAGAGTGTATGTGGAGCATATTTGGCTACAGCTGAGCCTGCCAGTCTAGCGGTAGAACAGAGGTCTTGAGGAAAAGGGACTGCAAAGAAACATCTGAAAACTGTGGGCACCGTGTGTCTGAGTAGTTACATGGGAGAAGGTATTTAATGCCGTGCAAGTGGAGAGGGGAGTGTGTATTAATTGAATTCCCGTGGGTGGGTGTAAGGAAAACTCGTGTAGCAAATGCAGGTCAGGGCTGTCTAAAATCACTGTGAGCCTTCAGTGTTGTGACTTTACCAACCATATTGCATTCCTAAATATTTATGGGTTTTGAGCTTGAAAACAACCAGGAATTCTCACTCAAATTTGGCACATTTTAGGTTGATCAGGGAATACCCTGGATGACCTTGTACAGGCCAGATTTCTAGGTCTGATAAAAATCTGTCAGCACTGCGAGCTTTAATTTGAGACCAAGCATTGTGCCTGTGGCATAGCTAGACCCTGAACCACAGAGCTTCTGCTCTCCTAGCTCATTGCGTTTACCTGAGGGAAAAGAAACCCTCCGTCCTGTATTGTGTGGGTTGCTTTCAGCAGAAGCTATTTTTCTAATTTTAAATACAATTTTACTCCCAGCAGGATTTTTTTAATATTCTTTTCAAAGCTTGGAATATATTTTCTTCTAAGTTTTTCCTTATCCATCTAACAGCTCTGGTGTTTTGTGAATCTCTTTTTTTCTGCAGCTGAAACAACTTTGAAATGTTTTCATAACAGTTTTCGGTAATACTTTATTGATTTTTTCCTGCATGCCAAATCAATGCTGTTAGATGAGCTATGAATTCAGGACCTGTTACCCAACTACTTCAGGAACAGCGGTGTCCTTTGGGCCCCAGATTACAAAAATAATAGTTGTTAAATTTGAGGTCTAGAGGCTTTCCTGTTACTTTCAGAGGAAACCTCTGCTGATTTCCAAGAGCGTGAAGATGCTTTCCTTTCCCCTCAGTAAATGGAGAAATCCCCAAGTCTTCCCCCTGCCTTTACTATGTGAGCCCTTTTAAACTGAGTTAAATTAAGCTTAGATAAAGCTCTTGGAGAGAGACTAGAGATGAATGAGAAAGCACTCCTGTCAGGGAACAGCCTGAAACTCAATTTTGTTCACCTATCTGGCCTCTGAGAGGCTGGGACCCTGATCCTGCAGCATCACGGGGACGATCTGTGGAGTAATCTCAGTGTCACAGTCGCTGGGACCGTGGGGCTGGGGCCGGGCTGCTTGCTTTTACTTTTGACATCGCTGAGCAGCTGGAGTGAGCACGAGCTACCGCTGCTTTGCTCCACAGGCGTGCGCACATACACATATATTTAGCATGCTTTAATAAAACATTGAACACAACAAACAGTGGCGATGAAAATTACATGCTCTTGTAAACATTTTTATTTAAAACTGGGTCTTGTGCTGTGATGCTGCCGAGGCATCTACAACATAATCAGTTCGGTAATAGAAGAAAGTCATTTCTTCCAGTGATCCTAGAGCCCTTTGCTAATGTCAGGGGTAATTTGGGCTGACTGATTTGATTGCTGCTCTTTTCCGGCAAGAGGTCTCAATAAATGAAACTGCTTGCCTGGATAATTTAAGCTTTTATGATTGCCAGTAAGCTAATGATGCAAACACAGCTGAAATAAAATTTCCACTTCATATTGCAGATTAAAAAAATAAAAAAGGGGGGAAAAAAATGTCCACTGAAACACCTGTGATGTGGACTCTGTCAAAACAGGGAAGAGCTATTTGCCAGTCGTGGGGTGGAAGGTGCTTTGTGTGTACCCAGGGACAGGTTTTGGACAAGTGGCCTTTGTACATCACTAGGCCAGTGGGTTCTGTTGTAGGGGACAAGTTCCCCACTGCCTGTCCTGGTCACAGCGGGCTGTTAAAAGGTTTTAAGGGAGGAATTTTTTCTTAAAAAACCCCCACAAAACAACAAAAGAAGAAGGTGGAGCTCCACAGATGAAGTTTAGTAGTTTGCACACATGAAATGTAGCAATCTGCAATGATTTATTGGGGTTGAAGCTATAGCTTCTTCATTTATAAGATTTGTGTATGAATTGCGGTACATTTGCTGAAGCCTTTTTTTTCTGACTTTTTTTTTCAAGACTGAT
>NW_009715568.1:14773-21366 GCF_000703405.1 Apaloderma vittatum | reverse complement strand
TGTCATCTGTCTTCCAGCCTTCTCCAACTGCTTTCTTGTCTGCAGGATTTATTAACTGCTTCATGTACTTCTCGCAGCATCCTAGTAAATTAACAAAAAAGTCCACAGCTTGAGGTCTTAGATTTATGGGGTTTTTTTAAATTTAAAAAAAAAGTTGTATGTGTGAACAGGAAACAGCAAAGTGTGTGTGGGAAAGAAGACTGAAGATTCCTAAAATTCCTAGAATTTCCTTTAGGAGAGCAGACAAAGTTGCTCACAGAACCAGTCTGTGCTGTATACTTTCCAGCCTCACCCCACACCCCCATGTAGTATTTGTTTTGCAAGATGATTTTTCTTTAAAAAGCCATACCTCCTCAGGATTATGTAGTTAGGGCTTTTGAAATCAGAATCGGGCTGCTCAGGCAACCATGACCATGTTTTAAATTGCTTGATTACTTTTCTGTGGGGGATGGCTGTTTTATTGCCTGAAATGACACAATTGTGTTGCATTCTTCACTGCAATGGCTGTCACAAAGAGTAGAAAATGAAATACATTGAGCTTGTTTTAAGTACATTTCGGATAGTAATTATTTGAGGATACAAACAGGAATTGTAAGGCAGTGCCCAGGAGATTTGAAACCTCACTTCTGAATAAATAGTCAGCACTTAAAACGCATTCAAGCTTCTAAGATTATTAACCCTCTTTTGTGCTGCGGGCCATGGAGTCTAGAAGCGATTGAATTGCGCCTCTTTGGCAATGAATCAATCGAATTGCAATGCAGAAGGAAAAAGCATTGCTCGCCCGTCAAAAAATTTTTGTAACCATAAAGAGTTGAATTAAGCTGGACCTGAATTGTGCTGCAAAGAGCTGCATTGACCTCAGATGGAAATCTGATCAATTAAATCCGTACCTTTATTTGAATACATAAGCCTGTTGTACCTTCTCTTTTGCTAAAGATGTACGATGCCTTCCCTTAATAAAGCCAGGGTGACCTTGTAGTCCAGGTAGCAAGATCTAAGAACTGTGCTAGTGGCGTGAGCCCTGTACATGTTCTCCCTAATCTTTGTAAGAATGTTCAATTTACTTTTTTCTCCTGGTGCTGCCAGGAATTTGCAGTTGGGAGGAGTTGGGAAGGGGATAGTGTCAGACCGGGGCTGGGCTGAGGACTGTTGGGTGATTCCACAGGTGTTGATTGGGCTACAGGATGCTCCCAGGTGTTCAGTTTGGCATGAGATGCTACTGTCAAAGAACTAAAAGGGCATATAATAAATTTTAAGAGAGATGAGGGAGAGGATTTTTCAAAGCTACAAATTAAAATTCCCACCCTTTGCAGAAAATAGGCCTCAAACACTTCAATTTAAAAAATATTCCCTACTAATCAGAAATTACAGAAGAGAGAGTGTTTCCACACAGCATACACCTTTGATCTGCAACAAAGCTTTTGGTTTCCTTACAGTATCAACTCTTCTTTTTCCCCTGCATCCCACTCTCAAATCTCTGTTTGGCAGTTGATATATTTATTTCTTTTTCCTTTAGGTTTATTTTTGCTCCTGTGCATCTTTAATTTCCTGAAGCCAATATAGCCAGACATTTTTATAATTAGAGCTGCCAAAATTAGAAAGCTCACTGTGGAGTGCAGCTTCTGATACGTACACGAGAACAAATAGGGATAGAGTATATTAAATAGGAAAACAACATAACATTGGGGAGTAACAACGAAATGGAATGGGAAACGGCAACAGAATGGAACAAAGCCCTGCTAGGACGGCTGCAGTCAGCTGGTTAGTACAGGTGGATTGTGAACCCAGCTGTGAAAAGGAGCTAGGATGAAAAAATCTCCAGTAAAATCTGCATTCCGTAAATGGGATGCAATGTGCTAACTCGGTTCTTTGAAGTTGGGATCTGGGAGAAGATAGGCAGAATCAGAGAAAAGGTGATGGGATCCAACAGCATAAAACCATGTCAGTGGTCCCACTTCTTCCAGGAAGCAACTAACCATAAAAGTAGTACTTTGTGGTTTAATATAACCTATTAGATAACCTAGTAGGAAGTTTGGCTTCGCTAGGAAGATGCGTTGGTCATGAAAATCACCCCCGAATTTACATTTGCCTCTCAGAATACTGGACTTTACAACCATTTCTTAAAGTGTAAGATGTTTGTGCAGCTCTCAATTTGCGAGTAAAATCACTAGAGTTGGGGACTCTAGCACTGCCATGAAGAACACTTGAGACATTTTTATTGTCATATGTGTTTATTCGAGAGGAGGCTGAGTGTCAGTATGCAGATGTGTGTGACAAATAGCGTTCATAGATGTTTTCAATGAAGCCAAATACAGTTTTATCAACATCCTTCTCTCTTACACACAGTGTGTGCACTGGAGAATAGTTTCCATTCAATAAGCACCTAAAGCTCTTGGGCAAATCTGTAGGTCTTTATGACGAAGTGAGCTCAAAGTTTTAAGTGTAAATGAAACAAACAAACAAACCCCCCCCCAAAAAACCCAAACCACCACAACCAGCTTGGGCTTGTTTATTTATTTGTTCTTTTTAAAAACGTGCTCTTGGGAGGCAGCAAGTACCCTCAACTATCATTAGAGAAGCAATGAAATAGATATAATATTTATATATCTTAATGGCTTGATGTGAAAGCTGAATCATGCTGAGGTATGTGCTAACACTTTCATATATCATAAAGGAAGACATTAAGCTTCTTGGAAAAATCCATCTTATGCTAACTCTTTAAAAGCTAATCAGGAATTTTTAGTGGTATGCTTGTTTTGTGCTTTTTTAAAAAAAAAAATTTGTTTTGGTTTAATTTGTTGTCAGTGGAATTTAATTACAGTTTTTTTAGTGGAGCCAACAGCACAGACAAGTAAAAGAAGGCATACGAAATTGTATTCCCAGGGAATTTACTTCTGATGGCAAATCCGATGCTACGATTTTAAGTCACTTCCACTGAGCTCCAAATAAGTATCTAACTTTGAACAATCCACTGAACTGTTTTCAAGGTTTTGCTCTCAGGAGTTATTAAGTCAAATCCTATTATTTTCTTCTGCACCGTTCTACTAGTAAATGGCTTCACTTTAAAGACACATATTATTCAGACTTAACCCTTAATGTGAAATGCAAAATACTATCTCGCACTTAAATTAATTTTCAGAAAATGTAGTTGAGGACGCAGTATTTTCCAGTCAACACCTAGCGATGGCAGTTACTGCAAGTGGTTCACTGGAACTTGCTGGAAGTTTTTTGTGGACTGTAACAAGGTATGACCATTTTATAGGTTTTGTGATTTTTTTCATCACACAGATAAAAAGCTGCTCTCTTTTTGTTTGGTAAACTTACTCTGGGAGATGATTTCTGCTCTCTAAGGATTTTGTTAGCATTTAGGAGCAGTGGCTTTCATCAGCGTTTTATGTGGAATTTACCCCTTAGCTGTCTTACAGTATATAATGATGATTTCCACCTCCAGAATACATCCAAGTACAAGGTGATAGCAATGTTCATGCATCGCATGTGATGTACAGTTTAAGTACAACAATTAGTACTTTCACACCAGAAATCTGTTCAGGGGGAATAACGCAGGGATTGTACTCAAAGAGGTGCAGCACCAGTTGCTTCTCAGAACCTCTTGACAGTTTTCTGCCCTTTCTGCTCCGGAGTTTGAAACACTATGCTGGTGTGCAAGTCCGACCAGGATGCCGTGTTCCATAAATAAATCATATGTTCTGTATTTACTTTGTTCTCCACCTTGCCCCTTGGGCAAAAGCTTCCCCTTGGCATCGCTGAAGTTTTATTTGGTACCTGGTGGCCAGAAGGCAATACCAGATGATGACATCGGCTGCACCCAAAGAAGCGGTGGGCATTTATGTTTTGGCATGAGGAATTTCTAAACATGCTGCTGCTGCTCTCTTGTTTGATATTTTGATGGTTCTGCAGATTTCTGTGGGCAGATTCTCAGAATAGCTGAGTTGAGTAGGTCTGCTGACCTCCCAGGAATGACACTACTTGGGGATCTATTCCAAATATCTCATATGTGACGCTAGAAAAATTACTCCATTGTACACTTTTATTTTAAATTTTGCTCGGTTCCTCTTCTTCTGTGAGATAACAAAGCAGATCATGGAGCATCAGCAAAAGCTGGATAGGCATTCATATCTATTCTGAGTACCTGCAATTATACTCCTCCGGGGTAAGAGAACTCTGCATCACGATCCCCTTGGCAACTGCAATCATCCAGACAGTGCAGAGCTGACATCATTCCCAGACCAGAATTTTCTGCTCAGGGTCATATCTGAAACACAGAGAAGCAATTCGTATGACAGTCAAGGATGGAAGATACTGGAAAATCTAGAGGTTGTCTTTCATTTGGTTTGGGTTTTTTTTGTTTGTTAGTTGGTTTGTTTTCTTAAGTGAATGGACAATTCTGTTTCTGATTTTAAAGACATTGAAGACTGCAAGATAGTAGGGTCAGTAAAATTATACATGCTGTGCTGTTTTTAAAACACAATATATTGAATATTAGGTTCTTCTGCAAAATCATACCTGATCAGGTTTCTGGCATTTGAAAATATTTGCTGTTGTCAGTTGTGCAGGAATGTTATTTTAGGTGCTTATAGTGTCTTCAGCATCTAAAAAGCAAACACATAATCCTGAGCATGGGACTTACATAGCATCTACATATTGCCATCCTTACTAGTTGTGGGGTGCAAACAATCTAGAAGACTCTGGAAGAGAATTATGGTTTTTCTCTTTATTTATTTATTTTTATTTCCTGGGTTCCTCATTGTGCCACGTGTTGAGTCCGTGTTTGTGGATCAGAAGAGGTCTTCTCGATGAGTGGAGGAGACAGCTCGAATGGAGCAGAAGAGGATTTCTTACACAGAGATACGATGTTTTCGTGTTGAAGTGGTGGGATGTAACAAAAGCCAGGCAACTAGGTGAACAGTGTGATCTTAGAAATTCCAGGGCTTGCAGGCAGCTGTCTTAATTTGCGCCATCATACGTTTTCCTAATGTTTCTGTTGGAGAGAATGAGGGGCAACCTTGAGCTATAAGTCTTTTGGAAACGTATGTTTTTGGGTTTTGTGGTTTGTTTTTGGGGGGGTTTTTTTGTTTCTTTGTTTTTTCAAGGAAATGTCTGAAGTAGAGCAGGGAAATGTGAGACAGAGCTGAGGGTCTCCGGGCTCTCAGATGCTGTGAATTAGAAAGTTTGACGGCAAGTGCTGTAGTAGGAAAGTCAGAAAGTAGTTTTCAAGAGAGAATTTCTGCGGAAGGGAAGGAGATGGTGAACATGATGCATGTATGCCTTCTCCAATTCAGCCCCTGAATTGGTGTAAAATATTCTGTTCTCTAGCTATAGAGTGGTAGAGAGATTAATAAACTTTGTTGTTGCTGTTATAACTCTTTGTGGCTGTATCATGAAGGCTGTGACCGAATTTGTTGTGTGGGGTTGACATCCTTAGACATGTGCACTCCGGGGTTTTTTTTGTTGGTTTCTCAGAGGTGTTACAGAATCCTGCTAGAAGTGGGGGGAAGAAAAATAATAATTTACACATGTGCATCATTTCTGTATTTTCACGATACTTTGAGGTTGTTATGGTTTAACCTCAGCCAGCGACTAAGCACCACGCCTGCTTACTCCTCCCCTCTCCCAGTGGAATGGGAAGGAGAAATGTTAAAATGGGCAGGTTAAGATAAGAACAGTTCTGGTAACTAAAATGAAATAAAATGTAATAATAGTAATAATAAAACTAATGAAAAGGAATAGAATAAAAAATGAGAGTAAAGTCCAAGGAGGTGATGCACAGTGCAGTTGCTCACCACCTGCTGACTGATGCCTGGGCAGTAATTGGCCCCTCCTTGCCAACTCCCTCCAGTTTAGCTACTGGGAAGGACCTTCTGTGGAATGGAATATCCCTTTGGCCAGTTTGGGTCAGCTCTCCTGACCGTGGTCCCTCTCAGCTCCTTGGACATAGCACGAGAATGTGAAAATTCCTTGACTTAGGATAAGCCCTGTGTAACAACAGCTAAACCATCAGTGTGTTCTCACTGTTATTCTCGCACTAAATCCAAGCCACAGCTCTGTACCAGCTACTAGGAAGAAAATTAACTCTATTCCAGCTGAAAGCAGGA
Organism: Apaloderma vittatum; assembly: GCF_000703405.1. NCBI lineage: Eukaryota > Metazoa > Chordata > Aves > Trogoniformes > Trogonidae > Apaloderma > Apaloderma vittatum. Next base: position 15,253 of record NW_009715568.1, on the reverse strand, counting down.
CAGAGCTTTCTTAAATGAAGTATGAGGAACATTTCTACACAGACATATGTACTTATCTGTGTTCTGCTACTACACCTGAAGTTTTAAAGGATGTTGGACGTATCGGCCACTGCTCATTATGACCTCTTGAAATTCTGAGGAGGTACATGATGTTCAGGTAGGAGATAATGCAATATTTTAGCAGATGGCAACATCTGATCTCCCTGTGAAACATATAGAAAAGGCACCATGGCTTTATTCCAAGACCCTGGTTGCATGGACAACACCACCTGTGTGCCCAAACCTCCCTCCTCGAGATGTAATTCTGCCTTCAGCTAGCAAATGCTGATTTTTTTGTATTTGCTAGCTAGCAAATTACAGAAGTTCATGCCCACCTCCACCCCCTCCCTCCAAAAAAAAAAAAATCCAGATTTTGGGCTGGCTTACAAAATTCTCTTGGTTACCTAGCAACGAGCGGGAAAAGATGTAGGGGAGCAGGAG
>NW_009715568.1:1613-14742 GCF_000703405.1 Apaloderma vittatum | reverse complement strand
CAACACGGCGGCGGCAGCAGCAGCTGTGTCGGTGCAGCACAGCAGACTTTATATAGGTCACCTGTATTAGTATAGGTAGCTCAGTAAAATTAATACAGTTTCTGGAATGCAAAAACTGCGGGTGTTTCGTGTTCTGGCGCCATCATCTCCTTGCATGAACGTGCCAGAGTGGCAGCCTCTATGCCCAAAATAGTGTCAGATCTTTAGAAGCAAAATAAAAGATAAGTAGGAGGGGAGGGTGGGCAAGGCAGAGGAACAGAACAGATCACTTGACTGGAGAATAAGTGGGCTCTTATTCAATATGCAAGGATCTATTTATTATTTTTTCATGCTTTTTAAAGGTAACGTCTTGCAAATTCCTGTAGCAGTTTCTGTCTGCACTGGAAATACCGAATGTATTTCCCAAGGACTTTAGTATGTGTTCACCTATTCAACATTTCCGACTTCTGAGTCTGAAAGAAAAAAAAAAAAACAAAACACCAAAGACCGAGCAACTAAACTGTTAGTGCAGTGGTTGCTTAAAATAATTTCTGATGTTACTATGTCCAATGAAATTTTATTATGAGTCTTTTAGCATACCCATTAGAAAAGGGAGAGGGAAACATTTATGGCACTGTTTTGGGGAGAAAAGAAAAAGAAATTATCCTGTTCATAAATTCATTCTATAAATATTTCTTTTTAACATCTACTTTTTTGATGTCTCTTTTAAAGACTTCAGGCCAGGCGTTCTTCCTTATTATTGTTTTAGAAATCCCTAACACAGGAGGACTCTATTTTCATATAAGTAAAAGTTTGAAAGAGTTAATTCGAGCACTAGGAAGAATGTAATTATTGAAATTGGAAAATAAAATCCTGATTTTATTTAAAAATATACACTTGCTAGTTTACATGAGAAACGTAACATACATGAAGTTGTACTTCGGCAAAATATTTAGTCGGTGCCATTGGTCAGAGATTTTCTTTGGAAGAATTAAGGTGAAATGCAAAGAAGAAACTGAGACAGTAGAGTCATTTTCTGTAGTTAGAAAAGAAAAAAAGAAGATAATTTCTCCATTGAACTCAGATTGCTTTAAGGGATGTGTGGAGTGGATTTGACTTGGTTTGTGGGTTTTTGTTTGTTTTTTTATTGTCTCTATAAAGAGGGAATCAAAGGCAGGTTTCAGTGTGAAACTCTTTGATTACAAGTGTGGCTTTCTAGGAAAATTCCTTTAGTCTGGTATCTCCAAAGTTCTTCCAGGATGACTTACTCTCCTATTGATAAGAGTAGCTGCATGAAGAGCATCTTTATCGCAGGGCAGCTTGACCTGGCAGGGAGCTGACAAGGAATGACTTGTAATTACTGTTTTTCAAAATAGTAGGAGGGTGGCCAGCATCTCTGCTCTCTGAGTCTCTGTTTTCCTTAGGACCTCCAGCCCTACCTGTCTGTTCTCCCTCGTTTCTCACACATCAAACAGTACGAGCAAAATTTCTCTTCTCCGCTGCAATTAGTGGATCCTGGTGCTTAAACATTTACAACTTCTTCAATATCAAATGTTTGACGGTTATTATAAATTATTTAATGAGATGTCATAAACTAAAGATACAAGTGATCCCTTCTAATCCTCCTCCGTACCGTGCTCCTTAGCCTGCTGCTGTAAAACATTAAAAGCCTTCTTTGTTATGTGTTAATTGGTATTAATGGGGTTAATCTTTGCAAAGTAGAGATTATCTTGCTTTAGTCAGACATTCAAGGGAGAACTTAATTAACCAAAGGCAAAAAACCCACGGAAATGTAGGAAGACTTGCATACTGATGCAACTTGTTCCATAGTCATGTGTGCAGATGTTGGGCTCCGTTGTTTATTTTGGTTCCAAAACCAGAGCTGCACTGTCCCTGCACCCCAGCAAGATATGTTGAGGGCAGCTCTGATGGTTTTGTTTCTTTTATTTTGCTGTCTTTCTCATTTCTTCAAATCTAGGAGGTGAGGTATTTGTCTCACAAAAGAGAAAAGAGAGAAAAGAAAGTGATTTTTTTTTTAATGTGAATTATTCAGCTAGTCTGCTGGATAAATATAGTCATAATAGAAGGCCCAGAAAAGTTTATCCCATCCAAAGTGAAAATACGATTTTATTGAATGCAGGTAATTACAGAATGGGATTTGTTGCCAAATATAAGTATATATGCTGGAGACAAATAGCATGGACGCAATTGGGAAAGTAGTGATTTTGGAATAATCCCTCATCAAAAAACTTTCCACAAAGGCTGTGTGTATTTTGTCCCTTTTCTCATCCACTCTTCATAGCCTCTGTGCTCGTTATCTGTTGGTTTGGATTATCTGCCATCTCCACATCGTTAATATCTGCATTAGGTTTTATTTTTTTTTTCCTAAACCCTGTGGCCTCCATTGATGGGAATTTAAAAGAGCATTTCTGTAGTGGTTACGTTACACCCTGCAGATTGGATCTTTTTCCTTCATGACTGCATGAAATCTCCAAGTATAACTTATCATTTTATGAAAACAATTCAATCACTGTAGCTGTTCAGGAAGCTAATTGAAGCTATGAGCACTGTTTAAAAGGATTAGTGCTGTTGATCTATTCTCTGTTGTGTTGGTATTTGTTCATTAAGCTACTTGGGGGTCAGCGGAAGGTTTCTACCACCTTCCCTTGAGCTTAGGACTTGAGTACCCCACATGGAAGAGATCTTTGGGAAAAGTGGCATTTTGTCCGTTGTCAGTAGTTTCCCATTGTTACGGGAAGATGCACCCTCTACTTTTTCTGGCCTTTCATAAATGCGGTTAAGGTCCCTTGTTTCTTTAGAGCTAGGGAATTTAAAAGCTCGTGTTAGCTACAATTAAACAAGGAGTGTATTTAAAACAATAATATTTTATTGGCCTTGATGAACAGCTCCCAGTGGCTGATGAGTTCAGAGATCAGGTTCAAAAATAGTTTCTCATGATGCATAACAGTACTTCAAATTAAATAGAAAGTTAAAAAAAATCTTCCGTCCAGTATGTGCGATAATGATCCAGGTGTTCAAATTTGATTACTGCAATAATGGCAAGTTCTATTGCTTTTACCAGTTCCTTCACGTAGAACTGCTGTATTTTTTCTTTTTTTCCTTTGAAAATTCTGGATATAGAAAATTAAATATTCATCTGGATGTGCCAATTCAATGTGAATTGTTATTCTATAATTGTAAAAATTTTGAGCAAGAATGCAGGTGATATCTAAGAATGTCTATGGCTTTCATGCATTTAGACAAAGAACAGGACAATCTCAATGTGACTAGAATTTCATATCCATCTCTGAATTACAGAATATTGGATGCTACAAGAGATAATTGAAAATGAGCCCTTACATACCTTGGGATTCTATAAAATAGCAGTACTCAGAAAGTTGAATTTGAAGCAAATCCTTTTTGTCTAAAGTACCAAGGTGTTGAACTTTGTTTTCCATTTTTTTCTTAAGCATTAACAGATTTTTTTTTTTCCCCCTGAATTTGATGTTGTTGCTCTAATAAATTCACCAAATATCTCTCAGTGTGGTATTTTGTCCTTGGAAAATATTTTTCTTCCTATGGTTATTTTGGTCAAATTCTGGATACTTTTTAAAATACCTTTGCCTCCATCAACAAGTATTTATTTGCTTTGAATGTCTTCACAAAAACAATAGGCAAGCAGTAGTTTTTAGAGCACTATAAAGATGGCCATCCCATTTAACCTTGTAGCCTCTCTTGGCAGAGCAAATAGTAGATGCCTGGGAGAAGAATATTGTTGGATAAGTTAATAATAATGGTAGCATAGAAAAATGCTCCCCCCAAGCTTATATTCTAAGCCACTTGGGCATCTGAGCACCAGAGGCTGCAGCTTCATTGTGTTAATTATCCGTGATGGGCCTTACTGCCATGAACTTCTCTAGCCACTTTCTAAACACGTTTGGGTTTTGTAACGTCTTGTGGCAATGTGTTCCATAATTAAATTACGTATAGCATGGAGAAGTGCATCTGTTCATTTTATACCTACTGCCTAATAATTTCATTTAATGGCGCCTAGTTTTTCTCTTCCGTGGAACAAATGAATAAACATGCCAACTCTCCCTCTTGCTGCCATTCAGGATTTCACTTATTTTTCATATATCTTCTTCATTGACCCTCCTCCAAACTGAAGGATTGTCTGATTAATCTTTTCCCATTTTCAACCACGGCCATGCTTCACATCACCATTGCTGCCTCATCTTTTCTAGGAACATTTCTAGGAACTGTTCTAGATCTCCGGTATTCTTAGGATGAGACAATGAAAAAAAAAAAAAAAAGGTGATATTCCAGGGCTAATGGATCATCTCGCATGGAACCATGTGGTAGATCAATGATGTTTTCTCTGTGTATTTCGTAGTAGATTTGAACTTCTCTTTGCCTGTTGAGCTGCCTGCTTTGAGCTGATGATTTCAAAGAACTGCCAGCGCTGACATCAAGATTTTTCTCTTGAAGAGCCAGGAAGTCCTTTCGAGTCTATTACCGTGTGCGTTTAGTTAGAGCAGTTCCTTCCCCACGCAGGTTACTTTGCATGCTACTGCTCGTTTGTCTGTGCATATTCATAATTCAGACCGGCTACTGATTAATATTGGTTTCTATAAAGTGGCTGGGTGACCCCAAGGAGATGCATGCATTAAACCCCAGCAACTCATTTTGTGTAGGCTGCTGAGCAGACATTAGATGGAAATGACTCCTGCTCTCTGTTCACCTGGACTAATTTCAGACCAGTGTCATAGGAGGAAAATGCTCTGTCTCTTGTTCTGAGTCCCTGAAGCCTACCCAGTTGAATCCATTTGTGATGCAAAATTTATTTCTCTTGAAAGATGTGCTCTGCTTCTTATAGCGCTGAAAACAAATAAGAGATTTATACGTTTCCTTTCCACCTGGGTTCTAAAAGAAGATAAATTAGAAGAAAAAAATATTACCAGTCCTGCCATCAAGAAACAAACCCATTTGTTATTTACAGATACCCAAGCGTCAAGTGAAACTGTACTCATTTCTCACCACAACTTCGTGTACACACGTAAATTAGCATTAAAATAAAGCTTAATTTGATGTTCCATTGACGAAACCCTCTTGGCAACTGTCTGAGGGCCCTGGGTGTTATTCAAGCCTCTGAGCGCAGCACAGTAAGTCTTTGAAATGATTTTTGCTCTCCGAGTGAGGCGAAGAAGCACTATCTGACCTGAATTTATGATGAGTGTTGCTTATCAATGTTAGCATTAATTTTCTGAGGCTAAACAAAGCTGCAAGAAGTAGCACACAGTCACGTTCCCAAAGGTGTGTTGGCATGTTCTGCCACTTTCTATTATGTGCATTTAGGCTGCATTGCTTTAATTATAAAAAGTAAGATCAAAAGGCTTTAAAAATATATAAATCCAAAGAATTTATAAATTCAAAGCTCTGTCTCTAGAATAATATACTGGCACTGTTTAATGTGTAAGTACCTCTTAAAATGCATTATGCATTTTCTCCTGCTTTATCTGCTTTTAAAGCACTAGTGTCAGAATTTTGAAGTCCCTCTGCACCAGACATGGTTCTCCAGAGTACCGAGTTCACCCTGTGACAAAAATAATGCTACAGTCTACTCCTTGATGTCAAGATATCTACCTTCCTGGTGTTAATTGTTACAGTAACCAACCATACCACAGCATTTAAATAGTGTCTGTGATGGGGAAGCATTATCTTCTTTTGCTTCACAAATGTTAATCTGAAGCTGTGGAAAATATCGAGAGACCTAACTGTGGCCCCAAACTGCTGCTCTGACTTCTGGGTTCGCCACCCTGGGACAACTAAGGTGATTCTCCCACTCTGCTCCTCTCTGGTGAGACCTTCCCTTTCAGTACTGCCTTCAGCTCTCGGGCCCCCAACATGAGAAGGACATGGACCAGGGGAGGCCATGAAGATGCTCAGAGGGCTGGAGAACCTCTCCTATGAGGAGAGTTGGGACTGTTCAACCTGGAGAAGAGAAGGCTTCTAAAGGGGAGACCTTAGAGTGGCCTTCCTGCAAGTAAAGATGGGGAAGGGCTCTTGATCAGGGAGTGTAGGGAGAGGATGAGGGGTACCAGTATCCAAATGAACTTGGTCAGATTTAGATTAGATATTAGGAAGAAATTATTTTCTGAGGGTGATGAAACACTGGCACAGGTTGCCCAGAGATGCTGTGGCAGCTCCTTCACTGGAAGTGTCCAGGGTCAGGTTGGATGGGGGTTTGGAGCAACCTGGGCTGGTGGGAGGTGTCCCTGCCCAGGGCATGGGGGTTGGAATGAGGTTATCTTTAAGGTCCCTTCCAACCCAAACTATTCTGTGATTCTATGAACTGTCCCCCGTGCCACACTCGAATCTGGGGGGGACCAAGTACGCATCTGTGCAAAGCACAAAATGTGTCTACTAACTTGGTTTTCTTGGCCAGCCATCCTTCAGTCAGCAGGGCTGAAACTTTAATCGGGCAGTGAACATTCTTACTGAAGTTGATGCGAGTTCCACTGGTAACTGAAATTGGAACTGATACTGTAGATAAACTGTAAAGATCAGATCAAGCAAATAGTTCAGTCTTGCAAACACGTAAGTGATCAGTCATTGTCTTGTTACAAATGGTTTCTGTAAAGCCCAAAGTCTCCTTCGGGTGAGTTCAGAGGTCCTGCTGTATAGAGACTGGACCTGTCTGTTAATCTTCACTATCTTTGATAGGTAAAAATTCCTTGTCTCTCACAACTTTTCTATTTCAATAGCTTTCATATTATCTACGCTCCACATGCCCGCTTAGATTAATAGGGTGTATTATACCATTTACATCTGTAAATTGCTTAAGGAAATTCATACTCAGGGAGAGAGGTAATCATTAGGAAACAAGTAGCTAGAAATGCGAAAAGGTAAAATATGTGTTTCAAATAAAGCCCCAGTATTTTTTTTTTTTCATAGCTTCTGGATTATCTATTTATTATCAACCATTCCCAAAGCAAATGCACTGCACTGAGATAAACGTGAAGTAGGGCGAGCTTGTTCATTCCAAACCTTTTATATAATGACTGCTTCATAATTGATGGAGAAAAGTAGAATAAAATGGGTGCAGCCTAATACTTTTGAGAATTGGCATCAGAACATGGTTTGGGATTGTGTTTTTTTTTTTATTTTATTTCTTGTTAGTGTTTCCATCAGATTTGTGATGAATGAGCCTGGCCCTTTTTTTACATGTACAGGCTTCCCTGTGGTGGTAGAATTAGAGGCAGTGGCAACCACTGGATGGTGGATGGAGAGAGAATTTCTGAACAAACCCTGTGAGCTTATTCTGCTTCCCAGGCTCCATGTAAAAGTCTGTTAATTGTGCTCTAGGGTTTTACCATAATTTCCCTGTCTATCCAGGAGGGAAGGAAGCCTTGGAGAAAATGCTGGCATTCCTTTTATAGCTGGCATCTTTCAGTCAGTTTTGAGAGTTATCACAGGGATACCAACAGCGATAATTTGCAGTATAATTGGAAGTCTGTGAGCTCATTCTGCGTTAATACACTGGCTTGAAGTACTTCAGTTTTGCCAACGCTATCAAAAATCTCCTTGCCTTGAGCTACTTGAGCCCACTAATAATCAGTGTCCCCATACTCAGCCTTCATATTTTGCAGTGTTTTCTGGCATTCATCAGAGGTTGTTCTTAATAGGTGTTAAAACTAGGAGGCTGTAACAATCTGCCATTTCATTACTCGGTTATTTTTTCATTACAGTAAATGTGTCATTTCAATTTTGTAAATTTTTTTTCTCCCCCAAAAGCCTGTCCCTGAATGTATGTACTGAGTTTTGTAGGTAGCAATACATGGATTCTAAAGGAGATCTCATGTGTCCTGTAAGTCGTTATGGACAGGCAGTGTCTGTCTGCAGTGCAATTTTACAGACAGAAAAACTGACATTTGGGAGGTGAAATGAGTTGGAGAGTAAATCAGTGACTAGACAGCATGTATTCCTTGTTCAAGCTGAAATAAGGTAAAAAAAAAAATCATGGTGAGGTCCCCTACATTGTGAATACAGACGTGTTCAAGCTGAAATAAGGTAAAAAAAAAAATTATGGTGAGGTCCCCTACATTGTGAATACAGATATGTGTGTGTATATATATATAAATCTGTTTTTAAGAAAGTCTCTTCTGAGATAAGGATGACTCTGTGAAAAAGTTGGAAAACTCCCCTGTTCCTCTATTATATAATCTTTTCATAAATTAGGTATAGTGCAATTAAACACTACAATCTGTTTGTGTAGCTACACATAAACAAAAAACGCTGGCATAGTGATAATTAACCTCATTTTCACCCCAGATTTAAATTAAGTAAATGCTTTGTAAGGGGAAGCCTGCCTCCTGGCTTGCCTGCTTTACAGCTCCCTAGAAAGGTCTGTTTTCTTCTGCAACTATAAGGGAAGAGGATACAGATCCTGAGCTGGCTGAGTCAGCAGTATCTTTAATCAATTCAGAGAAGGTCATACAAGTGTTTCAGCACTACATGCAGCAGATGCTTTAACTAATAGTTATTGGAGCCAATCACTATTCATCATCAAACCTTCCCTGGGGCTTGTGCTGTGGAGAAGCACAGCAGGTTCTCCTGTGCAGCTCACTGAAGTCGTTCTTATTTGCCCAGTAACTTCTGTGACAGCGCAATATTAAAGCTGTCTCGAGAGTAATATGTTGTGGTTTTGATTTTTTTGGTTTTTTTTACTTGAAGCATGTGCTCGTCTTTCTAAGGTATCCTAATATGTCGCATTTTAAAGCTACAGGTAAGGTGGGAACAATTCTTTCTGGAAACCAAAGGTTTTATGTCATTAAAACTCAATAGCATGTGTGATGTAAAGAAAATCCATCTAATTTGTGCATAGGAAGGATTTGGATTTTGTTATCCAGGTCCTGAGCCTTGGCAGGTGTAATTGACTCTGATGTTAGAACTATCTTCTTAGCTATCACATTAGGAAGGTAGGCAAAATTCTAGTTGAAATTTTGGCCCCAAATGTATTGTGAATAAATTCTGTGCATTCTGTCTTTGCCTTTTGATATATATTCTCATATTTTGATATATATTCTTGCCAGCATAGCCTGATAACCCTAACAAGATCACATGCGGTGGAACATTAAACACAGTTTTTTGAGTGATTAAAAATTCTTCTGACATGAACAATATTTGAGACAATGAAAATCAACTTGACTTTTCCAAGTTCCCTTTAAGGGTGACAGTTCATTATTAAAAAGTGTTGCAGTACTTTGATCCAAAGCACCGTAGCTAACAGCAGTGCCGAAACCCTACTGACAAAAGCAATATAGTGTAATTTTTTTTGTGTAAATCATAAAGCCTATCCCCTCTATGTTTTGACTGAGGCTGGACACTGCTCACTGCGCCAAATTTGCTGAGCGTGCATCATTTTCCTCAGACAGCGATAATTAAGCAGCTTGATTTAGCTACATTAATGTGCTCCTGAACAGAAGCTGTTGAGCGGTTTCATATATTATGTGCGGCTATCAAAAAAATCCCGTAATATTTCAGACCGTAGCAGGCAAAGTAGTTTCAGAAAGAGCGAAGAGGTGTTGATGCCACTGTACAAAGAAGAACTCACCCAGAGCAAGTGTCCATGACTGCTAAATTCAAAGAAGAGCATGTTAAGACAAGGAGCGAATGAAGTGATCGAGAGAACACGAGAGCCTGTTTTATGGATGAGAAGAGCATGTTTAACCTAATAAAGCTAAGGCTGAGAGGGGAGACGATTGCTCACTGTGAACGTCTCGGAAGATAAACATCGGAGATGAAAAAAGCTATTTAAGCTTAAGGACAATTTCAGCACTAGAATAAATGGAGATAAACTTGCAAGGAGTAAATTTAGCCCATGAGGAGGCTTTCTCACGTATGGCAAGGATAAGCAAGGAAAACAATATAACCAATTTAAAGTTAGAGCTTGGATTATTTATGTCTGGAAACCCATAAGTAAGTCACCTGTTACAGGAGAAGCCCAAGTGAAATGGCCCCCCACAGACCTTAAATTTTCCATCTTTGTCCTGTAGAGGATAACGACAGTCTTAAGCTTTGCAGGACTTTATGAAACTTTTCAATGTCAATATGGTTTTTTTTCCATAAACATTCACACCAGATTGCTTGTAGCCTCACAGAGCACCAAAGGATTTATCCCATGTTCACAAAGATGATGAAAGCTATGTGTGTGTATGTATGTATATATAACATATATATATATTGCTTGTAGCCTCACAGAACAGCAAAGGATTTATCCCATATTCACAAAGATGATGAAAGCTATGTATACATATATATAACATATATATAATGTATATATTATATAAAGCTATGTGTGTGTATGTGTATATATATGTATATAATATGCTTGAACTTGAATGTGCCGTGTATTTTGACAATAAATGATAGATGACATTAAACTTTTTAGGGAGTTAAGTTTTCCAGCACATTACAAAGAATTTTAGCTCAGCCATGTACTGTCTGTCATGCTCATCTGGAACTCTCAGCAAAGGTAATTAAATATATAATAATAAACTGAGGGTGATGAATATCTTCCTGGCATCTCAGCTCTGCATGCAAATGACATCCACACACTAAATGGGGAATGACAGCAGCAAATGTAAAGGATTCTGCTTTTGATAACAACTGCATAAATGCGATGCTGGTTTCTCTGAAGTTCATCTTGGTTCACACCACCAGAGTCAAGAGATAAATGTGTTTCAGGGTCACTTACTGAATTTCAGTACATCTTGGATCAGTGAAAAATTAATTATGTGAAAGCTCATTGAATCAAATGGCATTAAGTAATCAGGATTGTCCTAGTCAGGATTTAATCGGATCTAGATTGGAGCTCAGCTCAACTGATTTTTTTTTTTTTTTACTACTGATTTCAAAATGTTCCAGTTTTCATATTTTTTTTTATAATCGTTGTTGGTAAAAAGCACTTTTTTTTTTTTTCTTTTAATGTATGAATTTCCTTTTGGTTTTTCCCGTTCTGGAAAACCCACACAGTGAAACCAAATCCCTGAAAAAAAAGCTGTGTAACAGACTTGGTTAGAGAGAGGCTCCCTCATCTTTATGTCACTTTTTTGTTTGCCATGGATAATTCAAGTACATTCCCTGTTTCTTCCTCCTTTCATTTTTATCATTCTATTAAAACGACTTCTGAAAATTTCAGTATTTTGCTTCTAGTGGGGTAGAATACACGTCCGAATGAAATCTTCAGGTCAAGTAAAAATCGGAAAAATATCGGTTAGCCATGAGATTAGATATGATTTGCCTAGAAATGGTACTGGAGTCTTCTACAATGATGGAATTACTTCCCATTAGAAAGTTGTGAGGTTTTACTAATTAAAAAAAGAACAACAAACACACAAATATTTGACATTTAGTGACTACTGAAGTTAGTTTAGTGTTTCTTAAAAGAGATGCACAAGCTCAAATAATTTCTTGTTGATTGTCAAGGACTTTATGCCTGCGAAATAAAGAGTAGACTGTCAACCTGTGTTCTCATATCCAGTGATAAACTACAAAAACAAACCCAGCTTTATACTTCATTGATTTTATGCTAGTTATACCCTTCCGAGATTTTTTTTTTTCCTCCACACATAAAGTGGGGCTGGAATAAAAAAGAATTATTCTTTCCACAGAAATATAGGCACTATTCCTTGCAGAATTATTCCTTCCACAGAATTATAGCCGTTATTCATTGCGAAATTATATATATATATTATATTCATTGCAAAGTTATAGGCACCATTCATTGCGAGTATTAATCTTTGCATTGAGGGAAAGGTATCTCGTTTGATGGTGCCATGACCAAGGCAGAATGAAGCAAATTCTTTTCTGTGTTTCAGGCATAACCACTGGAGGATACTCATAATTTCCATTTGTATTAATCCTTGTAGTTCCAAGCACTTTCTAAGGCCAAGCCCTGAACTCTCCGAATTTCTGTGACGAGCAAGATGAACAATTTCCACAGTTGAATGAGAGAAAATAAAATTCTTGAAGCACATGAAGGAAACGATGGCAGCGATGTGGCAGCATTCCGCTGTAGGCAATCTGTTGTTTCCGAGTAAGGATGTACCTACTGACGGTGTTTTATTAATCTTGGTTTGCTTTGCTTGTAAGTAGTGCCCGAGAAGTAAGAAAATCAAAATGCCTTTTATTTTGCTGCCGCTCTGAGGACCAAAGAAAATTTTGTCCTGATTAATTTCTAAAGCAATGACCTTACAGTGGATGATGGCTGCAGGTGGGATTTTTCTGTTTGTTGCTATCTCATCATTTGGTGTTGTAGGCAGGATGATTCTTACACATTTCATATATTACCCGCAGTTAAATTTTATTGATGTTTGGAGACTTCTTTCTCAGGAATTCAAGAGATTTTAAAAAAATCAAATTATTTTAGCAACACCCTCTATTCTCATGTTCTACTTAAAAAAAAAAAAAAATCACGGAAAGCACTGCGCATCTAAGAAAAATGTCTAAATTTTCACTTTCAATTTTGCACCTGTGCTGCTGCATCCATAAGTCTTAGTTTTTGCACTTTACATAAGTGAAGCATTATGAATTTATTTTAGTACTACCTGGCGTTAAACAACTTTTGTAGCATAATTAATTTAAATCAGAAATCTCTGGGCTTTGTCGTGGAGCACTGATGTTGAAGTCAGGGCAGTTTTCTAAAGCAGTATATTTCGATTTACGGTCTCAGAAGTTATGGAAGAGATAAACAGATGTTTCAGAACTCTGAAATCCAGGTGCTTTTAAAATCGTTAGGCATCCGGAAATCAACTTAGCAATAGTCGTTACTTACTATAGGCAGTTAAGCCTAAAGTTTAATTATGAAGGATAGTTCTCGTCAGAAGAGAGCATGGGTGCTTAGTGGCAAGCAAGGCTGTAACAAGATACATCTTTAGTCGCAAGTTTAAAAAAAGTCCGAGTAGATTGCACTGAGTTAGAAAGAAACTAATTAAAAAGAGTCAAGCCTGAATCCATCTCTCTTGCTTCAGTAGTCCGGTACTGCTACATTCCTTTTTTTTTTTCCCTTTCCAAAAGCTATTTTAAGTGGCTATTATTTTAATTATACCTAATTTCAGTTTCCACGTTTGCAGCAAGCGTACGTGTCTCA
>NW_009715568.1:0-1582 GCF_000703405.1 Apaloderma vittatum | reverse complement strand
AGGGAAAACAGGACTGCAAGAAAAGAAAAAGCAGATTTTTATAGGATAGCCCTAGTCATTCTATTCTTACATTGCTTGTATGTAGCCTCAACTTCTCTTCCACTGTTATTTAAAGTGAGTGTAAAGAATGGTTTTAGTCTCAAGTTCTGGGGTTTATTTTCCCCATACTGAACCAGACTCAAGGTCTCTTTGTCTGAGCGTGTTTGTAATATTAAAAAAAAAAAATCCAATAATGTCCACTATTTAATGTTTCAGATAAAGCTGAAAGACGTCCATATCCATTCTTGGTTTTGGTTTTAGCAGCTGAAGATTTTTCAAATTGGAGATTATCCAGAAGATTAATATTCCTTCCAAATTTTTAAGACCTGATTCTTACAGTTTGGGACAACTTTGACTTTCTTAAAAGCCTTCAGACTGTCTTATATTCTTGATCCCAGAGTTTCACGTTGGCAGTGAATACCACAGCTTAATCCTGTAGTACTGAAGTAAGAAAAAGTGGGATTTTTTTTTAATTTTGAAACGTTTATAATTTCGTACTACTTTTATTTCCCAGTTTTTGCAGAACTAAGTATATGTGACCTTTTACCAAACTTTACTATAGCAAGGTTATTGGTAGAAAGAACTACTTCCCAGGTTTTTCAGTTAATACATATGTGCACAAAAGTTATTCTCTTTCTCTATGGTAAAGTAAAAAGCAAATTAAATACCATCTTATCTCACCTGAGTATTCTTTCATTGTGTTAACTTTACCAGTGCCTGCTGATATCAGTGGGTGTCAAAGGGATCCTTGAATCTACTGGATTTAGTGGAAATACATTACAGGACTGAACTACTTGTTTGTTCCTCTGTCTAGAAATATTATTGTCACTGTGTATAATTTCTGAACAATTTTAATACCTCCTAATTCTCAAATGGCTTGCTTTTTTATTTTTTTTTACGTTTGTTGTTATTGGTGTGAAGAAAATGTGTTTAAGGTATTGACAGTTATAGTATGAGATAAAAATGTAAGCTGTAGCAGAAACAAGTAAAATCACCTCATTTTTAATGCATTTTTCAGTCTGTGATCACTTTTGGGACATGAGTCTGTGGATTTGACTCAATGGAGAATAATAAGACTATAAACTGCCTCAGAAAATAACTTCAGCTATTTGATGGATGGAGAGAATGAAAATTTTCAGGTTTTAATTTTGTCCAAGTCCTATTTTATTTTAATTTCTGGTGAAAATAGTGAAAATTATTGCTATTTGTTGTGGGAAAAGGATGTCTTATGGCAGCCTACTTTCTGAAAGAGACAAACTGCAGCGGGCTAGACACTCAGCCGAAGGTAGGCAACCTTCAACAGGGGAATAAGCGAAGAAATTGTTAACAATTTCTAGCATGCATATAGCTCCTAGTGCCTGAGGACCTCAGTGATGGGAAGTTAAAGGGCAGAAGTTTGTGGATGCTTCTAGACAACAGCTGAACACAGGCCTTCAGGATCCACATCGTGGTGGAATTATATCCGTTTATATGCAGAAGTGTACATAAAACTGTCAGATGTGCTCCTATAGTTGTCTTTGACTTGGTATACCTGGCTGCATGA
>NW_009715567.1:2735-3141 GCF_000703405.1 Apaloderma vittatum | reverse complement strand
AACTACAACTCCCGTCATCTCCCGCGGCGCCGCCGCCATGTGCGGTCCGCCCGACGTGCGGCCCCGTTGCCGCGCACAAGCGGCCGTTCACGTTCCGCCCCCTACAGGTTCCTCAGCTCTGCCCTTGTCTGTCAGCGTGTAAAAATGCTTTTCAGGTGTTTCCTCATGAGACTCTTCCAGCAGGAAGGACAGCGAGAAGAGGGTTAAAAAAAAAACAGAGGGAGAATTAGGGCGTAGGGTACCTCAGGGCCTGGGGCCCTCACTTGAGGAGCAAACACTGATGGGTGTAAAATGAACAAGCCAGACAGATGAAACCAAGCTGGGTGGAAATGTAGAACTCCTGGAGGGTTGGGAACCTCTCCAGAGGGATCTGGACAGGCTGGGTCCCTGGGGGAAGGCCAATTAA
>NW_009715567.1:0-2434 GCF_000703405.1 Apaloderma vittatum | reverse complement strand
ACATTGAGTGTCGGGAGAAGGTACAGAGGCCGCTGCCAAGCTGGGAAAGGATTTGAAACATGTGTCATACGAGGAAAGGCTGAGGGATCTGAGCCTGGAGGAGACCTTCTCGCTCTCTACAACGCCCTGAGAGGAGTTTGTAGTGAGGCATGTTCTTGATCTGTTCTTGCTAGTGATTAGTGACAGGATGAGGGGAAATGGCCTTAAATTGCACCAGGGGAGGTTCAGGATGGATATTAGGAAGAATTTCTTTACTGAGAGGGCTGTCAGGCACTGGAACAGGCTGCCCAGGGAGGGGGGTGAGTCACCGTCCCTGGAGGTGTTTAAGAGATGGGTAGATGGGACATGGTTTAGTGGTGCTGATAGGGCTAGGGCAAAGGTTGGACTCATGATCTTGAAGTCTCTTACAACCAAAACTGTTTTATTATTCTGTGACACTCTGGCTGCCACAGTTACATCCTCCAAGACACTGGAGATACACAAGTGTTGGGACCTCCTTCCAAACTGCTAGGTCTATCTTGTAACTTAGGCTAATCCTCTTTGTGTCTGTTTTTTTTTGTGCTTTTTTTTTTACTTTTTCTTTTTTTATGCAGACAAAAAATCAGAAGCTTCATTCTTGATCAAATCTCCATCCAGACCAGCTGCTGCAGGGCCTAGAGTCTTGTGTGGAGATTTCTCGGGGTATGGATGGCATCGTTCGGGGTTGTTAGCAGGTGTGAGAGGTGTAGAGGGGAGGCAGAAAGAGTTGGAGTTATGGCAGGATTAATTTTTTCATTATCTGAGCCTGGGTGGTGGAGATGAAGGCTGAAAGGCCTGTGGGCAAATCAGTTGCTCAGAGATTTTGTTGGAACCGACACAAGTTTTTTTCTATCTCTTAAGGCCAATTTTCTGTCCATGCTTCTGTTGTGTCGTCAGTGTGTTGTGAATGTATCTAAATTAGAGGGACAGTGTACATTTCAGAATAAAAACAATGATGTATTAAATGCTAGTGCTTTGCACTGGTTGTTGATACCTCATACTTTGGTCGACACATACTATTTTAGAAAGCTGCTTAGTTCATGGTGACATGATATATCATCTGAAGGTAACTATAAACTATGTTGAAAATAGGTTGTGCTGTTGTCTGCCTGAGGAGATGCTAGCCAAAGAGATAAATTATCCATGTTTAAAATTATGTCTGCAGTCTCATTCATTGCATGCAAACTCAGTGTGTGTGTAATCATTGCAGCATCAGGCAGAACAGCTGTCATCTTGGGGTCCCCGTCAATGTTTATGTAGTTTTCTCGTTTGACAGGGGGTTTGCAGGACCGTAGTGACGCATTCAGGGATTCGTGGGATGCCAACAATATCAACTGGCTAACCTGTCAGTCTCTGATTGTTTGCTTCACAAACCTCACAGAACTGTGAACCCTAATGCTGAATATAGTTGTCAGATGTTTTCTGAACTACTTTTCCTGCAAGGTAGATCATAAAAAAGAGCAGTGTTTAAAGTACAGTAAGATGTCCTTCTCTGCCTCCTCCCTGTTGGTGGGAATGTCTGAACTACCATGATGCTAACTAAAAATCAAAGGAAAAGTTTTGCATGAAGAGTAATTACAAACAAAAGCTTATGGCTAGAAGGGGCAAAAAAGATGATAAACAGCTTTCCAGTCCTCTTATCTGAAATGTTCACTGCTTTTAGCATACCATAGCCCATCTTCTAGAATGTAAAAAGACCTGTTGACTTCCCATTGACTTTGTCCTGCAGGAGGTTCATTGGATGCCTTTCTGGAGTTGAATGTCAACTTTTGTGTTCCATGAAACAGCATGCAAAAATGTTATCTGTTCACTCTTTGTACCCTATGTATATATGTAGTTGAAGCATGTGGCCGAGCAAGCTCTGTTTGGTTTATTTCACTGTAAACCAGAAAAACGCACAGCAGCGATTCATCAGCTGAATCACAAACCACAAGACCTTGTCAGGACTGCTGCATGTAAGGATACATTTAGGTTTTATTTCTAAACTTAGTAATGCAGAGGTGCTGGTTTTGTCACTGTTCTTCACCAGAATGAAGTAAATGCTTAGAATGAGGACTGGAAAAAAGCGAATGTCACCCCAGTCTTCAAGAAGGGCAGGAAGGAGGACCAGGGTAACTAGAGACCGGTCAGCCTCACCTCCATCCCTGGAAAGGTGATGGAGCAACTTATCCTTGGTGCTGTCTCTTGGCATCTCAAGGATAAGAAGATCATTAGGAGCAGTCAGCATGGCTTTGCCAAGGGGAAGTTATGTTTGACCAACCTGTTAGACTTTTTTGAAGACATAACCAGGTGGATGGATGGTGGCCATGCAGTGGATGTGGTCTATCTGGATATCAGCAAGGCATTTGACACCGTCTCCCACACCATCCTCATAGCTAAACTGAGGCAGTTTGGTCTGGATGACCGAGTAGTGAGG
>NW_009715566.1:9165-13008 GCF_000703405.1 Apaloderma vittatum | reverse complement strand
CCAGCTCCCTCTGGATGCCAGCCCTGCCCTCGAGTGAGTCTTTTGTTTCATTTATTTTCCCCCTGACATAACCTTCTAACACAAAACTCCATTTGCCAAAGAACTGACTATTTAATAGCGTTCTCGTACAGGCACTAGCTACGAGCTGACACAAACCACAAGTCTTACGCCTGCAAATTTTGGAAGCACAAATGCAGGACTAAAGACACTCAGTTCACACGCACACGGGCTTCTGCAGCAAGGACAGTTTTTCGAGAGTTGCAATTGTGGTGCGAAACTGAATTTCCAGACAGGGAGAAAGCTCAGACAGGCAAAGTGACACTAAGCCCAGGCGCGGTTTCCCCGCTGTTCTGCTTTCAGTGCAAATTCTATTTCCCCGTGCCCTGTGTCGAAAGAAACCCCCAGGACTCACCTGCCGGCGTCCTGTGCGCTTCCACCTGCGGGGCCGTCTTTGTCAAGGGGAAGGCAGATTTAGGTTCCTCTGATGTGTCCCCGCATGTTTCGTCATCTTTCTGTGAACTCTCTATTCCTTCCCCTTCCTCCTCCTCCTCCTCTTCAGGCTCCGAGTTCTCTTCCTGGGAATTCTCTTCTTCGGAATCTCCTTCTTGGCTTAAACGTCTCTCTGTTGCAAGCCAGGTAAGTTTTTCCATCGTCTCCTTAGGAAGCAACAATAACAAAAGGTCACGTTGTTTTCTTACGGCATTTCCTTTAACGTCAATCAGCAACCGGCTCGCTCCACCAAAACTCAGCCAGCTGATTTTACAGATCATCTGACCAACTAGAGGAAGGGATGGAATTCAAAACCCAGAACCGACTATTTGTGTATCATGCACAAAATTAAGTTTTATAATCTTGCAAAAAGCCTTGAGTTACAGAGGATTCCTTAATTATCATCACAGCTCTTAAAGGCTTACTGGAATTGTGACCTGGAAAATAATTTTCACTTCAAGTACTTCTTACTAAACAACTGCCTCAGCTGGGTAAGCCTTTACAGCTCAGCAGAATTTAAATCCGCACATTTGCAAGACTTTCCTTTAGCCTGGACCTAAGGATCTTCCGAGAGAAAAGTGCTGCAGAGTAGCACGACACCACGCTACGAGGCAGCCAACAGCCCAGCTTTCCAACTGGATTCAAGTTGTGATTTGCCCTGACCCCACCAGGATGTTTCAGGACACCGATATTTGTCATTCGTGAGGGTTTTTTAAAGTTTTGTTTGCTTTTACCTGAAGTTCTGGCACCGAAAGAATAGATTCTTCTGAGGCAGACGACATTTCTTCATCCTCATCTTGCGTAAAATCATCAAAATCGTCTTCCTCCTCTTCTTCTTGTGCTTCTCTCTCTCCTCCAGCCTCGGGGCCAGCCGGTGTCCCAACAGACTGGCCATCTAGACTGGACGAATCCTCTGGTCTGCCCAGCGGACTGCTGAATTCTGCCTCGACGTCTGCCGCGTAAGGAAGGTTCTTTGGAGACTCACCGCTCGCTTGTGGGCCAGCGACGACACCCGCGTCCACCTGTCGCTCGCGCCGGGGAGATGCCTGCAAAGCCCGTCGTTCCTCTTCTCCCTTCCCATCACATGGAGGATGCTCCTTTTTAACTTCTTTCGGGTCAGCAGCACACGAACAAGCAGCCTCCATGCTCAGCTCCTGGCCAAGACCTTTCCTCCTTCACTTGGGCACACAGAAGGTCCCTCTCCTCCACCGGATTCGCTCCTTTGGTGGCGTCGCTTGAATCCTCATGTTCCATTTTCACCGTTTCATCAGGATCTTCTAAATGAGGCAGGAGGTTCACAGGCAACGCCTCTGAAGCGTTCTCGTCTCCTTCGACCACCGTCCAGCCACAGCAGTCGCTTTTATTTACCTTCTCCTGACCACCACTGCTCGAGGCGGCGGGATTCACACCGCTTTCCTTCTTGGGGGTGGCAGAGGAGCACGAAACGTACAACTCCGGGGGTTCCGCCTTGGGCTCCGCCACAGGATAGCCAGTTTTGGCGTTTCCAGCAGGGCAGGAAGGAACCAGATTCAGCTGCTCTTCGTTTTCCCCGGCAGAGGATGCGGAAATACCGACGGAGTTAGGAGAGACGATCAGCGAAGGGATGGAAGAAGTCACTAAAGGCTGATTCAATGGACACGGGAAAGTGGCTGGATTCACCAACAAGGTGGTGACGGGGATAGCCTGAGCACCCCTCCCAACGGGGGCGTTTATGGGCTGGATCATGTTGCAGCCGTTGCCTATATTGACCACTTTCACCGTGGTGGCAGGGACGGTAAGGATGACAGGAGACGGCTGAATCAAAGGTGAAGTCTTGAGCAACGGGGCAGACTTTGTTCCTTTTTTCTTTTGGTACCCCTTACGAACGCCAGGTTTCCGTATTTTCGCTCCAGCCAAAGCTGGCAACATCAGTTTTGGCTGGAAAGTTACGGGATTTGAGGACACCAGAGCTGGTGGTGCAGCAGCCGGGAAAGCTTGTCTGGAGTCCGACTGCAAAGTGGAGAGCACGTTCTGGAATTCCAAGCCATCGCCGCTTCCCACCACCGCCGGAACATTTAACGGCTGCATGCCCGGCACAGCCTGCACAACCGTTGCCGGCTGGATGAGCCGAGGAATCTGCACCATAACTTTGCTGGGAGGAGCTTCTGACTGGGACAGCTTCACGGTTTTCTGGATGTTAACAGGGTTGGAACTGGGCTGCAGACAAGGACTCGGCCGAATGAGGACGGGCTTCAGAGCCGAAGACCTCTGCCTCCTCCACGCTCTCCTAGAGAATCGATTGGCAAGCGGCTTTAAGGTCAGGACTAGTCCCTCTGGCATGAGGAGAGGGTATTTCTCAGCACATTCTGCGTCTGCAGTTTCCTTTCCCGTTCCCAGGAAGACAGACTCTGCAGCCGGTGACCCTGGCATCTCCCTGGCCTCTTCTGCCAATTGCTTCAGCTCCCCCTGAATGGAGGGCAGGCTGGCCTAGAGAGAACGCAAGTTGATTAGTCCGGTCCGTTCCTCCGGTACCACCTTCAGTCAGCACCACAGAAGGTGACCAGCAGCAACTTATTTCTAAAAATAAAGCAGGTTTTATTTACTTTATACTTTGAGTATAAACTTTAAACTTGATATTTACCATATGTCACTTTATATTCCCTTGAAAAAGAATCTGAGAGCCTGAAAGACACAGAACCGAACTGCTTTGTAATGGTTCCTTTAGTAAATACAAGATTTTGGGGGAAGGAAGCCTCACTGTAACGACAACGCAGCGAGCAATTAAGAGCTGGATTTTATGGCATCTAATTCTTTCCTCACTCTTCTCTCCTTGGCTGACTTGCAGGCACGGTCACTACTGCCTTCAACATCCTGCCTTGTGCAACGAAATCTCAGAGGAAGAATCCTTAGAAGGCACGAGATATTTGGGTATAAAAAAAGAGAAACAGCCACACTGTGGGCAAAGATATCCTTAAAAAAAAAATCATCCCCAACCACCCAGATTTGGTGCCAACACCGAGCTGTGGGCTGCAGCCGACACGCTGCAGGGAGGGGATGACACCCTGGGGGACCTGGACAGGCTGGAGAGGGGGGCCCGGGCAAACCTCCTGAAGGTCAACGAGGCCAAGTGCAAGATCCTGCCCCTGGGTCGGGGCGATCCCAACCCCAAAGGGAGTGAGAGGGGCTCTGAGAGGGGCTTGGGGAATGAAAAACTGAACGTGAGCCGGCCGCGCGCACTCACAGCCCAGAAGGCCAGTCGCACCCTGGGCTGCACCCAAAGCAGCGCAGCCAGCAGGGCGAGGGAGGGGATCCCACCCCTCTGCTCTGAGACCCCCCCTGCAGTTCTGGGTCCAGCTCTGGGAACGGCAGCATCAG
>NW_009715566.1:8077-9149 GCF_000703405.1 Apaloderma vittatum | reverse complement strand
GGAGTCCACAAAGGTGCTCAGGGGCTGGAGCAGCTCCCCTGGGAGGACGGGCTGAGAGAGCTGGGGCGGTGAAGCCTGGAGGAGAGGAGGCTCTGGGGTGACCTTCCAGCAGCCTGAGGGGGCTACAGGAAAGCTGGGGAGGGACTCTTCATCAGGGAGTGCAGGGATAGGATGAGGGGTAATGGTTTCAATCTGAAAAGGGTAGATTTAGATTAGATAGTAGGAAGAAATTCTTTCACCGTGAGAGTAGTGAGACCCAGGCACAGGTTGCCCAGAGAAGCTGTTGGTGCTCCATCCCTAAAAGCATTCAAGGCCAGGTCAGACAGAGCCTTGAGCAACCTGGGCTGGTAGGAGGTGTCCTTGCCCACGGTTTCCAGCCCAAACCATTCTGTGATTCTGTAATTTCTTCCCTCCTTTTAGAAGGTGAGGATTTACAGGGCGAAGAACTCACCTTTTCTCATGGCTGTAATACACTGGGAAAGATGGCAACACCACTAACCATGAGGCGAGGGCTGGATTATGCCAATTAACAAATTAACAAAGCCAAATAGTGAGATCAACACATCAAATCAAAGACACGAGAAACACACCCACGTAGCAAAACAAGGATGTGATAACCAACGCTGGAGGGCCACGATAACCTCATTCATGTGCTGCAGCTGGGCAGACAACCCCAAGAGCAGCGTACAACGCCTCTGGCTGCTAAATACGACCGTGCTTGTGACATTTCCTAGCTCCCACGCCACACAACCAGACTGCCTTTGCCCCTCAGAGCTGTAGGCTAACCAAACAGCTCGCTCTAGATCTAGGCTTTAAAGAAAACAGAACACACACAAAAAAACCCCAACACCCCAACCAAACCCCGAAGAAATCGCTCAACAAGGGAACTGTCTTGGGTTACAATATGTAACCAAAAATGTGTAATTCTATTTTCATCTGTTGAAACCGGTTGGAAGATATTTTCATTTCTTGTTAACTCCAGGGGCAGGTGCTTTCTGTTAATGGGTAATCATGGGTTAAGGAAGGGGCAGCAGGCCCCGGCCCTAAGGCCATCGAGCCACACCCCGGGCTC
>NW_009715566.1:0-8047 GCF_000703405.1 Apaloderma vittatum | reverse complement strand
AGGCGCCAGAGGAGCCGCGGCCATTTTTCTTCACCTTTAGGAGGACTGGACTCGGCCCTGTCGCCACCGGACCCCTCTGCTGGATCATCTCCAGCCGGATCATCTCCAACGGAGCCGCATCTGCCACTCCAGGAGGAGTTTAATTTGGATTTATTTGGACTTTTTCTTTCCCAAGCCAGGTATTCTGACTCTGTCGGGTTCTGGGATTGTTTGTTTCTTGGTTTTTTCTCTCCTTGTATCATTACCTTTGTAGTTTGCAATATTCTCAGTAAAGAACTGGTATTCCTATCCCCATATCTTTGTCTGAAAGCCCCATAGTTTCAAAGGTAGAGCAATTCGGAGGTGGGGGGTGGGGTTCCACAGTTTTTTTTCCCTGTCTTCTAAACCAAGACAGGAACACCCCCGTGCTGAGTGAAGAAGAGCAGAAACTACCTTCAGCCAAAAAGGCAGGCGATGCTCTTCCCTCTCCACGGGCGGCTTCCACTCGTCAGGTTGGATTTCCTCACAGCACTTGAACAGAACGGGCAGCTGCTTCGTCTTTTTATAGTACTGGGCGGAGACAGGGGAGAAGGTGAGACAAGACGCCCGCGGTCAGGTGACGCGTCGCGGAACTGCTGGGACGCAGGGCGAGGGGTGTGCTCTGGGAAAGCGTTCAAGGGAGTAAAGCCGCTCTCACCACTACTCCTTTAATAAATTCCTACCCACAGATATACCAAAAAAATAATAATAAAGGTTGAACAAGAGCTCCCTGCCATCTTGATTTGTCTCGAAAGAACACGTGAAGTGCTAGCAGATGTGCAGGCGTACTCGCTTTAAGTCTTCTCTCTTCAGTAGCGAGCTGGACCTTCAGCCTGACCAGAGACAACACTTGTGTTTAAGCTTCGCTATTCAAATTTTATTTGTATGAATTTCTCAGAATTACTGAAGCCATGGTTGGACTCTGTCTGCAAGCTCTGAAGAGTCAAAATAGCACTCTAGGTACTGCGAAGTATAGAGGCTGGGTCTTTTTGAAGAAATCCCCACTGCTAATCAAGGGAAAACATTTTCTTTTGAGGGCGCACGTACAAAAAGGCCCTTGGAACAAACAGTACAACAAGCGCCAACCAAACCCACAAAATCTGAATAAAATCAAACCCTAATCTGAACACAGCACTTACCCTGATGATGTTATCCGGCGCTCGATTCATATTGAGGTTCTTGATTCGTACCGTGAGCTGGTGGGCGGTTTTTGTTGGCAAGAGATACTTGCTGATCAAAGGCTTTGGGAACTCCGTCCCTTCAAAATGTTTCAAACCTAAAGCTAATAAACTGAAGAAGGAAGAAAGGGGAAAAAGAAAAAAACAAACCACAACCAAAACTCTTTTAGACAGTACAGGGGTTTGCTGTAGCACAAAACACAGACAGCCCCAAAAGTTTGCATCCTAGAAATTCTCCTTAATGAGGAAATGTCATTAAGTCATTTCATTCAAGCACCTACTTGTCCTCTGCCTTGGTGAAGATAATCTTGTCCCGAGGAGGGTTTGCTTTCAGAGAACATACTGGCAGTAACTCTGGATACATAAAGACTCTCCTCGTTGCCAAAATCCACGCCACTTGCTTTGGCAAACAGGGAAATTCACTGGCTGAGGAAAGAATTAGCAGATAAGGACACATGTATACACGGACAAATCTTGTTTTTCACATCTGACTTCTGGAAAACACCATTTCTTTTACTCCACTGCAAAAAGACAGACTTTCTCCCTGGTTTTTAGAATTTGCATGTTTGCCCTTAATTTACATCAGCAAAAGGTAAAATGACTTTCCCCTTCCACCTTTTCTTTTGCTCCATAATGAAAAAGCACGTGTAAAAAGCTCTGTTTATTTTAACCCAGTTCAGCCTCTAGATAGCACAAAAATCACACACCAAATACGCTGGAAACCAGCAGATGCGTGTTAACCAACACATCTGGAACAACTATTTCTAGTTTCGCAGCTTCTTGATGGCCAAATACCGCCTGCAGAACAACAAATGGCAGGATGTCAAAAAAAGTCAACAGCTTCTGTAACATCCTTTACTGTGCTGCAAGTTTATCTAAAAAAACCTCACAAAGCTAAAAACATTCATGCTACCAGCAGCTTGAGCCGTACCTCACCTGAAGGGTGCGCGGTGTGAAATAACTCGTGCTGTAAGAGCTTCCCCACTTCTCGTCCCCTCGAATACGTACCGCTCTTCTTCCCGGCTTTGCGAGGGCTCCAGTCAACTTGGACCTGGGCGTGGAAATCTTCGATGAGCTGCAGCGCTCCCTTCAGGTTACACGGCTGGAACATGGTTTGAAACTTGGGATTGAAAGGCTGGCGGAGGAGCGTCGAGCTTCGAGCAAAGTTCCCGAGCTCGCTCTGCAGGGTCAGAGCCAGAACAAGGTAAGGAGGTGCCTCCGAGTGGAAGGTAAAGAGCAATAGTGCAAAATGAAAAAAAGCTGGGGAAGTGACAGGCATAACAAAGTAGAGCGTTACAACTAGTTGTTGAATGTTGTGCGAACTTTTCAAGTTCACACAATGTTCACTAATTAGAGAAGCCGCAGTTTATGAACTTTGTTTTCAGTATTTCCAAGAAAACAATTAAAAATCCCGCAAAGGCAGGCCAAACGGGAGTACTGTTACGAGTTAGCGCAACGCAAATCGTTTCTCTAAGTACTGTGCGTGTTCACACCAGGCTAACAACACCCCTCCCGTCGTGAGTGGCAGTCTCTCTCGATTTAATGGGATCCATTAAATAAATGAAGCTCTCTCCAGTGACCAGCAATCATTAAAAGTCATTTTAGACATCCTTACCAAGAACATCCTGGTAGTTCCGGCCTCCGAACTTAGAGCAGGGTTGGAACTTGCGAGAAGGTGGATCTGAGTCAGAAGCTGAACGTGCTTGAAGAATAAAAACCAGACAAACGGGGGTTTATTTCAGTGCATCATATTAAAGCTCCAACTTCAGTTGCAGCTTTTTCAATTAATTTTTTTAAGGAAGCACGTCAAAGTGCTCACTGCTCCACGGGCTCTCCCTGCCCCCCACAGGGAACAGCAAATATTCACTAGGACAGACCAGGTAACATCTTATTACCTGCTGCATTTGCTGCTGAAGCCTCTTCCTTTGCGTGCCGTCCAGAACAAGGCTCTGGAGAGGCTTCTCATTCTGAGGTTTCGATTTTTCTATCTCTTGCGGTGGCTTGATCGAGGACTTTTTCATTCGCAGCTGCTCAAGCTGTTCCTTCACTGTCCGGTGCTGTTCATTCAGTAAATTTGCCAGAGGCTCTTCGAATCTGTTTGAGACCAGGCAGACCAAAATAGAACCACCACATGATTTAATAAGCATTTGATTTTGTTTTTTTATTTTAGAGTATTTCACTCCGTATCTGAAATGAACAGTTTAAGAATTCTCATCCCTGGCCTACTCAACACTTGGAAGGCACACTTCAACTTGAAAAAACAGAGTTATTTACACAGTTGGCTTCTACATCAGTCTTTAAATGTGCCACAGCACTGGTGTAGTTCTGGGATGCAACGCTTCAACCATTTATTCCAAGGCACCGTCTGCACAAACTCGCTGTTCCCTTCAGGAAGCGCCGCCTCTGGGGAGAGGCTGAGCTGGAAAGGAAAATCCCAGAACGGAATTCATTCTGTTTAGCTCAGACCAGGATAACGTTCCTCTCAACGGCAGTCAGGATCAAAGATAATCATGAAGACATCAGAACCAACCTCATTTAACTTGTATCATCAGGCGAGGGCTGAACCCAAAGGTATTACGGGGGTATTTTACCACAGGAAAGATCAAACACCTATTGAAATGCTGTTACTTTTCAAAAAATACAATAAAGTACTGCCTAGCTTCATGCAGAGTACTCTGCCAGACGTCTGCTGATGTCGCAGAAAAGAGGACGCACACATCACCGGCCCCTCAAAACCAGCTCTGACTCGCCCCCGCGTTAGAATGGTTTGTGATTTATTGTAGCTACGTCAGTGACTATTCTGATTTCTGCTAGTTTAGAATCCTTGACTCACTCAGGTTGGAAAAGCCCTGTGGGATCTAGTCCAACCACTGCCCCTGCTCTGCAAAGCTCACCCCTAAACCATCTCCCCCAGCACCACATCTCCAGGGATGGGACCCAACCCCGTCCCCGGGCAGCCTGTGCCAGCGGCTGACTGCTCTTGCCGGGAAAAGCTTTTCCTACTGTCCAGTGTAACCCTGCCCTGGTGCAGCCTGAAGCCGTTCCGTCATGTTCCGTCACCAATTACCCGTGAGAAGAGACCAGCACCAACCTCTCCACACCGTCCTGTCAGGGAGTTTATTTTAGCTACACCAGTTACTATTCTGATTTCTGCCAATTTATTTTAGCTGCATCAGTTATTATTCTCATTTCTTCTAGTTATCAGTTTCATTTCTGTAACAGGTCTGAAGTCAGTTATAGTAAAGTTGTTCCATGATGCTTCTAACAAAAGGTATCATAAAACCAGCAAGAAACAGCAAATGGGTTATTTTGCCACAAAAGAGCTTTAAGAATCTCGTACACAGATAAAACTGGGCAAGAAACAATTGTGAGAACTGCCCAGTAAAGCAAAATGAATACAAATAGCCCTTGCCGAAGACAAATAGTGAGAGAGAGCATCACGTTCCCCTGCTCTTTAGGCTGTAGCTGGTTTCAGATTTGCTGCACTCCCCTCTGGTACTGCTCATCCCAGAGAGAGTATCAAGAAATTCCAGCCTTTGTTTTAGCTCCTTTCCCAAACAGATACAGCTTGATCTTGAGCTGATCTGCCCCATAAACAAGGAGACACGATTCCAACCTCGGCTCACCTTAAGCTGGCTTCTGTCATCGGTTCAACAGAGCGGTATTATTACCTAGAAAGAAAAGGTTCAGACCCTTCCCTCTTCCAGGCATTGTTTCTAGCGTAACTCATAAAAAGAAAAAAAGAAATCATCCAAAGCTGATTTCCAAACTTGACAGTCGATTCAGACCTAGGTCTCAGCTGCCTTGCAGTCCTTCTCCTTTCCTAAAGGCCACCATCACCTCCAAGCTATTTACACTGGGCCCAAGCAGCCCCTCAAACATTTCTTGTCATCCAAACACAAGTCAAGGTTGACAGAGAGAAAAAAAAGAGGGGCAAGCTGACTGCTCCCAAATAAAAAACCCCAGAGCTTCCAAACCATCGGCTGTGCTGAAAAGGCACGGTCTGTGGCGCGTGGCACAGTACAGCTGCAGGTAACTAGAGGCCTTTTATCATAACAGTTATTTTTTCTTTATAATTTTACAACTATAAATGATCCTACCTGAGTGCCTGTGGCGTGTTAAAATTTGGCCGCGACTCCGTAACATTATCTTCATCTTCCGGACCTTCATCTTCCATGTTCGAGAAACCCATCTCGTCCTGAAACTGAGAGCAAACGGAGAGCAACGGTCAGGAAGGGAAAGCTCAAGCAGCACATTTACCAGCGCCGTTGGCTAACAAAGATCACGGTGATCCTCTTCTCACACACACACTTGTCTCCACAGGGACGTATGAAAGCTCCTACAGAAGTTCCTTCCTCCCAAGGCTAAAAACGACAGGGCCCTCTGCACGCGGTCAGTGACAAACTCCCTCCAGAGACCAGCCCCTTCTGGCTCTAGAGATTTCACGTCAGATCTGTTCTTCAGCACGGAACCCGATTTGTCACTTACTGTCTCGAACAGCTCCTCCATCAGTTCATTCACTTCCTTTTCTGCAAGTAAAAGGAGAAAGAAACATGAAGACGCCTTTCCCAAGGAGCACTGTCATAACATCAAGTCATTTACGGAATCTCTCTTGCAAAGAGAAACGCTCTTACAAAGAGAGGGCCAAAAAAGAAGAGGTCCCTGACACCAAAAACCTTCAGCTGAGGCTTTTGATTCAACAATATAAAAACTCATTTTCAGAATTAAAGGTAAAGCTAGGTCAGCCTGTAGTAAAACCTGCAAGTGTGCTTTACTGAGAAGATGTAAAGTGATGTTTATAGAACTACCCTGAAGGTTGTAAGGACTTGGCGAAAACTTAGTTACACTTAAGTCACAAGGCAAGCACTCAATTCTGAGCTGGCTGAAGCTTTTCGGACTTTTTTCTCGGTCTGCGGGGCAAAGTTGCATCTGACAGCACAGCGGCCCTGCCTAGACCCTCTCACATATCCAAGGAAAGCCAGCTTGGCACAGAAAAGCTGCCCAAGTCAGCACACGGATCTTTTTCAATTCGCCCACGTGGCAAAATCTTCGCGACAAAATGCTCCACCTTCAAAATTAATTACTAACCCTAACAAGAAAGGAGGCAGGGCTCCCGAAGGACTTACTGGTAATTCTCACGGCACGATCGTTTCTGAAGTCTTCTGTATCTGGTTCATCCAGATCTTCCAGGAAGTTGTACTCCGGGTCATCATCATCATCGGCTTCATCTAACAAGAAGCATATTTGGAAATGTTGTTACCCTGCCCCAAGCTGCCAGGAGCAGAAGCACTTGGTTTACAGCCTGACCCAGCACAGCGAGGGCTAAGGATCACCACTGGGAATTAACTGGACGATCCTTTTCACAGAAGTGATACCAAACCCATCCCCTTTTCAAACTGAGCTACCAGCACCCTTATTTGTAGCCACTCCCTGGATTTATTCTGTGCAACTTGATTTTCAGCTAAATTTAGGAAGTCAAATTATTACAGTTTGCGTTTTAGATTCAGTTTGCACAACTGTGAGCAGCGGGTAAATTCGTGACCAAAGGAAATCAAGCCCCAAAGCTTGTTCTAGTTGCTTCTCAAAGAACAAAGCAGCTGATTTCTACCAAGACATGTCCTTAACAACACTCGGATAGATCAAGGTATAGCAACGCTCTCGGCTTCAGAACACAGCACGATGGATTTAGGGTGAAATACATATCTTTTGGGTATGGTTGCCACCTACTGCATGTGCTGGCTACTAAATATTCACAAGGGACCCACCCAGAGGTTAAAACCCCTCACACACACTCAGGAAGAAGACGAAGAAAGTTGATAGCATGGAAAACACGTGCCTCTTGCTAACCAGGGTAATGGCTGCAGCCGAGAACATCGTGTATAAGGAGAAAGAAAAACCTCCAGGCTTTCAGCGTGACCCCCAACGCCAGCGCTCACCACCCCCCCACCAGAACATCCGTCACACACCTTCGTTCTCCACGTCGTCGTTCATGAGTCCTCCGAGCCACCTTTTCCACTCCTCGTCGTCCGCGGTGTTGGGATCGTACATGTCGGGTGTGATATCCGGGGCTCGGAGCTCAGCCTCCAGCTGACCGAGGGGAACATCCTTCAGCGGCCTCTTCGACCGGGTTCGGAAGGCGATGAGGCTGTCTTCCAGAGACTGAAAAGCGAAGGAAAAGCACAACAGAATGACGCTGTCTCTGCTTTTCTCAGTTTCGCCAGCAGCACGGCTTTCAGCCCAGTCAAAAATGTCCCATACCAAAAACACTAGGTTCCTGCCCCAAAGAACCATTTGCTTCAGTAGTCCAGGAAAAGCTGAACTTCCATGACTCCCGCTACTAAACCAATATTTTTTATAAGCATATTATTGCTCATTTATCTCACGCTAAACTCTTCTTCCCTACGGAGGAAGCAATCTCCACTTGCAATATTGACTCTCCCACGTATGTTTCACTCATTTGCCCTCTTCACTCTCTGAAATTAATCCTGAGCAGCAGCACGGGACTGTGTCTTCGTGACTCATGACTCTTGCACCGCAACACACAACAGTAATATTATTCTCGTTATTGATACAAAACAGGGGTTCTCTTTAGAGCCGAGCTTCCTTGGGTGTTAATAGTGTAGAATCCTAGAATCCTTCAGGTTGGAAAAGCCCCCTGGGCTCATCGAGTCCAACCACTGCCCCTGCTCAGGAACGTGTCCAGGCAGGTTTTGAATCACCTCCAGGGATGGGACCCAACCCTCTCCCCGGGCAGCCTGTGCCAGGGCCTGGCTACCATCCAGCCTAAATCTACCCTGGTGCAGCTTGTGGCCGTTCCCTCTGTTCTATCACCAATTACCCGTGAGAAGAGA
>NW_009715565.1:379-1420 GCF_000703405.1 Apaloderma vittatum | reverse complement strand
CAAACAGGACAACATTTAGAAACGGCTTCAGTTTCCTTGTTAGTTCGATGGAAAAGCAAACCCAAGAACATAGTCACAGAGCACGTAATGAGAACCGTCCTTTTGTTCAAAAAAAACCACCTTTGCTTCCTCATCAAAACTGTCTAGGATGATGATGCTATTGACAAAGCCTTAATTTTGCAACGCAGTACTGCCAGCACAGCTAACTGTAAAGTGTATCCACAAGGTGTAAGAAAGACTAAGCATGATGCCGGCTTGCATGAAACAGGCAAAACCAAGAGCTTTTATTTTTACAGATGTCAAAGACTTACCAAGGACATTGCATTATTGGTCTTCCTCCAGGTAAGCTAGTGACTTATAGTGATCAAACACCTTTTTAAAGAACTCACTTCCCAGGTGGCGGATCCAGGAAATAAGCATTGCAAAACTGATAGCTGCTGACAGTAATTGTACCCACCTGGCACTACATTCAGAGAAGGGATGAAAGAGAGCACAGCAGAGCAAGGACGGTGCAGTGGCAAATTGCAATTGACTTCACAAAATTGGTGAGGTTCGAAGGGACCTCTTGAGATCATTGAGGGCAACCCATCTGCCCAGGCAGGGTCAGCTCGAGCGGGTGCTCCCGGGCTGTGACCAGTGGAGTTTGGGGTATCTCCATCAGAGCTGGAGATTTCACACACTCTGACAGCGTATGACATCCCTCACAGGAAGAAAAGTGTTTTCTTGTGTTGCAGTGGAGTTTCACATTTTGATTTGTGCCCTTTGCCTCTCGTCCTGTCAGTGGGCAGCTCTGAGGAGAAGCTCGCTCCCTGCTCTTCATTTCATCCGTCAGGTACTTCTGGCACATGGGTAAGGTTGCCCCCGAGCCTTCTCTTGTGCAGGCTAAGGAGTCTCAGGCTTTCTTCACATGCCAGATGCCCCAGTCCCTTCAGCACCTAGAACTTTCTCTCCAGCTAGACTTTCTCCAGTCCAGACTGTATCTATCTTGTCAGCCCAGACCGTATCTATCTTGTACTGAGGGGCCTAGACTGGACGCAGGAC
>NW_009715565.1:0-322 GCF_000703405.1 Apaloderma vittatum | reverse complement strand
AAATGCGCAGTCTGCCAGCGCTGACAAGGAGGGTCTAGCAAGGGTTTAAAAAAAAAAATAGTCTCACAATTCCTTCTTCTCAGCTGTTCTTTCTGCAAGCATAGTTAAGCGTATACACTGATGGAAAGGAGTAATAACTTTAAATATACTAGATTTGAAATAGCATCTTGTAAGTTGTTGATACAGAGAAGTAAAAACCTTTAGTCAGACATCAGCGATGCAGCCAAGAGTTTAGCAAAACGTAAACACATAGTCAAGCCTGCTAACACTGCAGATAAACTAGGAAGATACTAACTTTCTGTCGCAAGACAACTTAGGTAAC
>NW_009715564.1:0-9445 GCF_000703405.1 Apaloderma vittatum | reverse complement strand
CGTGGCCGGGTTGGTTTAATTTTTATTTTTCCGCTGAAAGTTTCCTCTTTTTTTTCCCCCGTTGTAGTTGCTTCCAGTAGCGTTGCAGGGTGGAAGCGTGGCTTGTAGCTGGGGGATGTGAACGTGTCCGCTCCTCCTGCCTGTGCTACACCCGCTCTCCATTGCTCCTCATTTCTACCTCCGGATTTATTTGTGTGTTTACGTTATCTTTTTACAGCCCCTGCTGAAGATGTTTGCTTTGTAAGGAGCTCGGCGTGTGATCACTACTCCCCGGTTAAGCGCAGTTTGTGAATGGGATCTTGTAGGGCGTCTTCCCGAGCTGTGATTTATTGTGTGCAAAGTGGAGCCCAAATATAAATATTTAGGTCCAAGTCATAACTGATGTGTCTTGTGATGAGACTGCTGGAAAAAAATCTAAACGACACTGATGCAAAACTCCAAGTGGGAGGGAAGCAACTGGTTTATCTGTTTTGCTTCTCAGTGGTGCACTAGGAACAGTCTATTATGACATCGGCACAGGAAAATAAGGCTCCGTATACGTGACAATGTAGATTTGTGTTCAGCAGTAGTGTAGGAACAGAATCTGTATTTACGTTGAACAGTGGGAAAGGAAAAAACCTAAGTGTTCATAGTTATTGTACTTCTTTGTTAAAGAGGTGTCCAAATTAAGAATTATGTTGACATATCCTGAAGAAGTGGTGGAGCTGATTTCTTCTTACTGGCACTGGTATTTACTGTTGTATAATGCTTACCTCATTAGTCGATATAATGCTCGAGCTTTTTTGTGATGATATTCTTCTTTTCCCCTTTCACTGTAGTCTTGATTCTGGTTTTTGCCCTGCAAATATGCCTCAAATATGTTGTTGAAACCCTTTTCCCTTTCACTTGGAAAAAGGAGGTGGCACTGGTGTCTTCAACTTGAAGACTGGATCTTATCTGAAAATCCCTGAGCTCACGAATTGTCATCTTAGTCTTCCACGTGGACAAGGATGTCTTCATCTCTCAGTAAAATGAGAGGGAAATTTCCACTCAGAAATGGAAAAGCTGTATAGAGTGGATTTAAAATTGAAAATTTGAAGGGAAAAATATCTAATTAAAGGCTTTGCACGTAATTTGTCTTTAGTGGGACTAGAAGTTCTCTAATTTACTGTGCTTTGTTTAATCTACCTCAATTTTTACAAATAGCAATCAAATTGTGCCATAAATCTGAAACTGTTTTATGCTTTGTTCCCTCAGTTCAGTATTACAAAGCAGCTTATACTTTAAAGACTCAATTAAGTTTATAGTTTCCCTAAACTTAAAAAGGGCCTTAAGTGCTATGGTAAGATAGTAACAAAATTTTAGTTTAAAAAAATGATAATTGATCAGGTCAGCGGCTTACTAGGCAGACACAATTACGTATATTTAAAGAGTTATTGAAATCTGATCAGCATTTTAAAAATATTTAATACCAATTATTGCTTTTGTCCTTGAGGTCTGAGGCTTTGTTTTTCTTTCTTTTACGCTCAGGATTTCCTTTCTATAACTTAGATTCCTCTGTTATTTTGCCAGGGGAAAATGTACAACTTTACATTAGCAGAATTGAAAAAGATGCTTTTTGGTTGATGGTAAGAGTTGTAGATGCGATGGATGCAGAATATCATAAGTACTGCTGCCAAAATTCTATCCAAACAAATATTTCTTGGAGAGGCAGAAGAAACCCTGGAGGAAATTAATTTACAAGTGTTTTCTTGCCCTCCTTTCCCAAGATTTTTGAGCTATATCCCATTCCCTGTGTCTCAGAGGTGTGTGGTTCCCAGGAGGTTTGGGTTTTTTCATTCTGTTGGGGTTTTTTTATTATTATTATCAGCTATTTAGTTTGTCAAGTTATTTCTTTGAGACTAAATGACTCTTGTGTTCATGCTGGAATGCTTCTTGACACTCTTATGTCAACTAGAACTTTTGCCTCTGTTCCAGATATGAACAATGACCATAGTTAACAAGCCAAAATCTTCAAAATCAAAAAAATCGTCATCAAGACGGTCTGACAAATCTAAGAAACCCCGTACTAAAAAAATGACGTCACGGACCGCAAATTTGGGCCAGGTACCACCGGCAGAAGATCCAAACAACGTCTCTGTGGACAAGGGACCTGGAGGTGCTATTTACTGTAGATCATCTCAAAAATCTAAGCCTTTTGCCCAAAGAGATCTAGGTAAGCGTGTCCTCCCCTCTTTTTCTTATATACAAAACAGAAGTAGGATGTGGAGTTCTTACTTGTTGCACAGCTATTGAGTGGGACTAGGACAAGTAGAGAATTCAGCAGCAGGCTTCAATTTTGGCAATCCTTTAAGGCAACTGAAGAGACTGGTGTGGCAAAACCTAGTTTTATCTATTTGCAATCTATTTGTAACTTAGTTTTGGGTCTATTTATAATCAATTATGCGGAGCTTTTTATAATATGCTGTTCTAGGTCTTTTCTGTTATGCAGAGAAAAGTACATTTTACAATTGCTATTCATGGCTTCCGTTATTCACAAGTCTTTGCATGATAACACTGCTCAGGAAGAGACCTAATATCTGTAGGATTACCTTCTGTGCTAGTTACCTGCCTATTTTTCTGTCATAGTTCTTATTGCCATTCAATTACAACCGTAAGCTTGTGGTTTAAGTTATAATAAGGAAAAAAAACCCACAATAACTGAATTAATTATCAGATTAAAGACTATAGATTGAAAGGAACCTGGCAAAAGTTACTAAAATTAGAGTGGTAGTTTGTCTTGCATTAAAAGAATTAAAAGACGAGAATAAACTGTTGTCCAAAACAGTGTCTTGACCAGCAAATTAAACTGGCAGTTTTAAAGCTGTATGTCATATATTTCTGTGGTTTGGAGAATAGCTGTTTCTTCTGGTTGCTTCTGCAGGATGCTAGTTTTTAAATATCCCTTTTAAACGAAAACTAATACATCTCTTTTAAAATAAAACTTTCTTGCAGTTGTTAATGATGGAATTGCCCCACCACAGAGGATTCTCTTTCCACCTGAGAAAATTTGTATGGATTGGCAACAAAGACTAAGTGTTGGAGCTGGGCTGCTGAATGTCGGCAACACGTGTTTCATTAATTCCACTCTACAGTGTTTGACATATACACCTCCTCTTGCGAATTACATGCTTTCTCTTGAACACACCAAGTCATGTGAGTACTTTTTAACATCATTATAAATCCGCTGGACAGCTCTGAAGGTGAAAGAACAACTGTGACGAAAACTCTTAGTTGTCCTATTTTTATCTGTAGAACCTGGCTTTGAAGATGATCTTAAAGGCCTTTTCCAACCCAAATGATTCTGTGATTCTATAATGATATTAACGGGAGGCTCAGGATAGCATATAAAGTGCATTTATTCATGTAATGCACTGTGGTGAAACTGTAAGGAAAAAAAAAAAGATAATTTCTTGCTTCAAGTGAATAATGAAGTGCATTGTAAAGTAAGGCATTTGATGAACATTTGGCATTTGAGTTTCCTGCTGGCAGAAGAAGGATAAAATTTAGGGTGCTGGCATCATAGATTCTCCATCTTTGCAGCCTCGATACCATAATGCACTAATACTGTGGTAAATGGTATGTTCACTGTTGACCCATTAACAAAACCCCAGCACCCTAGAAAGCACTATGAGCTAATCGCTTATGAATTCAGACAGAAATTCGTGTGGGACTACTAAAATTGAGACCGATTTTATTCTGAATAAAAGTTTGTATTTTTTAAACCCTTGAATTTGTATTTTTTGAATTTATTTAAGCCTAGGAGCCTCTTCTTGTATTCACAGATCTGTATTTTTACAAAGGCACCTGTATGCTTTCTAGTCTGGTATTTTAGTATTTATTCCTAGAAATTTAAGCATGTTTTCTTACCATATATAAAAATGATTTCAGTTAAGAATCCTGTTGAAAAAAGGAGGGCAGAAATACTAATACATAAGCTACTTTAATCTTTCATTTCTCCCAGAGGATTCTTAGCTCTGGGTCATGTAGCTCACCTAAGAGCAGTGTGCTGAAAATAACACACATTCTCTCTTAGTGCTGTATCATCAATGTCAATATTGTTTCCTCATATATTCTGTAGTCTGTGGAGTTCACATTCCTGTCAGCCTGAAAAAAAATAATAAAAGACGTTGCAATAATTACTTAGATTTCTCATCAGAAAATGCACTTTAATGCAGACTTAACCTTTTTTATTCTACACAGTTCTGTGTAATAAAATGCCACAACTCTTTTGGGATATTGACACCATAGGAGAAGATAATGTAATATGTAGACATAGTACCTTTAACTTAAAGGTTATTGGTTTTTTAGGGTGGTTGGGCTTTTTTTTGTAGCAATGTGTCCTTGACTAGACTGGGCTGTTTTCTTCTTTCACTCTTCAGGTAATGAACAAGGCTTCTGTATGATGTGTGCGTTGCAAACTCACATTAACCAAGTCCTGTGTTCTAATAGTGCCATCAAACCTACATCTGTTATCAATGGCGTTAAAAGTAAGTAATTTGGGTTTATTTTTGATATTTTTTTCAGAGAAAAAATAAATTATATGTATATAATTGATACTTTAAAGAAGCGATTTTAGAAATGTGAGTTTTATTTCATTTTACATATGAGATAACCTTCTTATTTTCCAGGAATAGGAAAAAATTTCCGTTTTGGCAGTCAAGAGGATGCCCATGAGTTCTTATGCTTCACTGTTGATGCTTTGCAGAAAGCTTGCCTGAATGGAAGCAATAAGTAAGCATAAACAAATTAACTTTTAAAAGTTATCTATCCTATCTTACATCTTTATTTACTATCATAAATTAAAATCTGTGTCCTTGGTTTTTGTAAAATGAAAACCTGTTTGAAGAGTTAACTCTGCCTCTTACATCTTCTGAGGTCTGATTCTAATTTATTTCCAGATTGGACAGATCTTCTCAAGCCACCACACTTATTTCTCAAATATTTGGAGGATATCTAAGATCCCGAGGTACTTTTTAAAAATCATACTGTCCTTTGAACTGGTTTGTGTCTTTTTTTCTGTCTGTAGTAAAGGAGTTTGTAGTTTGACTAAAGTGATATGTATTACTAATTTAAATTTGCACAGTTAGTCTCCTTCACATATTATTAAGCATTTGTATTTTTGATTCCAGTAAAGTGTTTGAACTGCAAAGCAGTTTCGGATACGTATGAGCCGTTCTTTGACATTACTTTGGATATAAAGGTAAGATATTTTGTGAATGTGGGTTGAGAAGTATAAAAACTTGTAGAGCTTTCTAAAATACAGTCATTTGACTTAAAAACATACTCTTAAAACAAAAGAGTTTAGTGGTGGATGGGAGTGGATTGGACTTTGTTCTTCTGTGGAAGGTGTGTGGAAGGTTCTGTAAAGGGTCTCCATGTTTGCATTGGATTTAAGCTGGAAAAATAATAATTCTGTCTACACAATGATACTGTCATGCTTCTCGATTATTCTACTTCAATATACATCTGTTATTAGACTGATGGGTTTGGTTGTTCTCATTACTGATGCCAAAGCATAGCATAGATGCTGTCTATAGCACTGCAAAATTTATTTATTTTGAAGTAGAATCATTTTCAAATGAGGTAACTCTGTTTCTGCCTCCGTCGCCACAGTCTTTGCTGGTTCACAGTACGTCACCTAAGTATGGACTAGCAAGGTTCTCTAACAAAAACTACTAGTAAGTGTTTGAAATTTTGCATTTCCAGTGATTTAATGCTCTATTTTCTTACTTATCTAGGCAGTTACATCTGTCACCAGAGCTCTAGAACAATTTGTGAAACCAGAACAACTGGACGGTGAAAATAGCTATAAATGTAGCAAGTAAGAATATTGCTATTTTTATCTTAATACAAGATACAATTTTAATGTATTGCATAAGTTATCTTTTGGCTTCGGTTAGAAATAAGATGAGACACATCTCTCTTGTTCTTTCATTTGGTTTTGTTTATACATCTGATACACTGAAATCATGTAAGTCTTGGAAAATAATATATTTGTTTCTAAGTGAGTAATTTTTGCATTTCTGTTTGAGTATTTGGAAACATAAGAATTGTGGCCATTAGCTCGCATTGGACTTTTATTCCTGGTGTTGTCTATTCTGGGGCCTGTCAGCCTTTTTAAGTATGAATTTGCACACTGAAATACTCATACGGCCAGAAGTGAAAAGTCGTGTTCCACAAGTAGTGGTGAGCTGAAGCACCAAGCCATGGGCAATGGTTTGGGGCAGGAGGTGACACCAGCTTCCTGAAAGTCCTGCTGTTTGCCGTGAAGGAAAGTGAGGTTGGGTCTCAGTGAAAGTGAACACACTGAGTGATAATTAACACTGGCAACCTGTGTGGGCTCGTTGAACAATGTCTTGCATGGTTCTCAAATTGTAAAACCTGGGGACTACTGTTGTCGGAGAGCAGCTGTCCTAAACTTTAGTGGAAGTGCATGGAGTTGAGAAGGTTTACATTTTTGGTGCAACGAAGATGTGTTCAGATGTTTGTTTGGCTATCAGAAGATAACATTGTAAATCCCTTATTCTTTGTTCTGTAGAGCTGTCCTCTTATATCCTGCTATCTTCTGTTAACAAACCTGAAATGCAGTGTATGGATTTATGAAAAGAAAAAACATTGTGCAAGTAAATATCATTCAAATAGCATAAGCATGTGTGAGAGCTGAAAACTTGTTTGACTTTTGGGAGGGAAAAGAATATACTGTTAAACATTCATCTGTGCTTCTTTGTAAGGTGTAAGAAGATGGTTCCTGCATCAAAGAGGTACACGATACATCGTTCTTCCAACGTTCTCACAGTATCACTGAAAAGATTTGCAAATTTTACAGGTGGAAAAATCAATAAGGTATATTGACAACTTAATGCACTTTTATCTTCTTGGAATGGGAAATTTCCCAAAGATGAATATTTATTTTAAAGTTGTTAATGTTTGGAGGAAATAATTACAGACTAATAACTGTAGCCTAAGAAAAGTCAATACAACTATGGCTTTTTCTTTCTTTTTTAATAAAGTTCCTGCCTTAAGAACATACTTTACTCTTAAAGAGCTAATTCTGTAGAAAACAGTTCCCTGCAAGTGAGATGTTGTTCATGAGACTAGGTACTTGTAAATGAATCAAAAAATCACGTTCATATAATGCTAGTCTGTATTTTTAGAAGTGTTTTTCTCAGACTATTTTATGAAGTATTTCAGGGTAATTTTTTCAATCTTTTTGGTCTGTGCTTAGGATGTAAAATATCCTGAATATTTGGATCTTCGAGCATATATGTCTCAGTCGATTGGAGAACCTCTCATCTATGCTTTATATGCTGTTCTTGTACATAACGGTTTCAACAGTAACGCAGGACACTATATCTGCTTCATAAAGGTAAATACCAGCTTGCTTTCCGATAGGGTAAAATCTGTGCTGACAAATTAAAATGTTGCTGGTAACCACTATTTTTAGGGGAAAAGGTTGAGTTAATATGTTTTGTTTGGTATGTTTTGTTCTGTAGTGTTCTATCTGTGATGACATTTGGAAAGCGTGCAATTCATCTAAAGATATCATTGGCTTTCTTTGCAGGCTGGTAATGGACTTTGGTATCGAATGAATGATGAGACAGTAGAGCCTTCTGATATCAAAAGTGTTCTTGATCAGCAAGCCTATGTACTTTTTTATATCAGGTAGTGACAAATACTAAATGTGTTCAGAATGTATTTACTTACCTGTTATATTTTTCTTCAAGTGTTTTGCTTTCTGTCCTAGGAAAAGATTACTATTTGTATAGTTGAGTTCCGTCTAACCTGAAATTCCCCATGCCATTTATTATCTTTCATTGCTTGTCCTTAAACTGCTGCACTTGTGTGTACATTGATACATCTGATCTCCGTAGCTGGCTAATTTAGAGGAGAGGAGAAATTAAGGCCATAGAAGGTGTAAGGATGAGTTATTGCTCTGAAAAGGATATTAATTGTAGGAAGACCATTATCTAATGTTCAGTTTGTTGTCTTGGTTAACTCGTCAGTGTATGTCTTCTGTGTCGTATGAACTGTTCCTATAAAATTATAGGATGGGGTTTAATGCAAGAATGGGCTGAAAAACTCTAAACTAAGATCACTGCTCTTTTCCCAAGGCGTTATGATTTGACACTTGGAGAACGTGCTTTTTACTTGCCAGCACCGTCTTATCCCCGTTCATTCCTTGGTCAGCGAGGGGCTAATAGTAAGCAGCCTGGATTTATGGGACCACGACTTCCTCCTCATATGATTAAGGTAATTTGAAGGGGACAGATAACAGCATCAAACTGATAGTGGGGTTTGGGGTGGGGTTTGGTTTTTTTTTTAACATCTGAGTTTTATTTTCCCTCCCATACTACAGCTTTCTTCACAGCCCTCATGCTACAGGCAGAATTATTCAAACTGTGGCTAAGCCTAAATGGTGCAGACATGCTGCTTTATCACTTTCTATTTCCAAGCCATCTTTATAAAGAACTGAGAGTTGTGTTGTGCTCTTGAGACAATTTAAGCAGTCTAATGCTTAAATTATTTTTTTTTAAAAGAGTAAAGATTTCCCCCCCCCTTCAGTGTCACTTTAGCTGAGGCTAAATGTGAAAGTGAAAACTGATGGGACTCATAGAACGTTCTTTAAACTAGCTGTGAAGGCGGAAGGAGTTACAACCAGATCAAATGAAAACGACCCTGGGATACACATAGTGACATCAGAAGCAGAGTCACTACCACAGACGAAGTACAATTGTACTTTATTGGAGGCTCCAGGGGCCCAACTCAAATGCCTTTATATGAATGACTGCAGCTTGGGCAATAAACAAGAGGAGCTGGAGATGCTTGTGCTACAGACCACCCAATCAGGAGGACCAGGTGGACGAGGCCCTTCATAGGCAGATAGGAGTTGCTGCTCATTCACAAGCCCTGGTCTTTATGGGGGATTTTAATCACCCCGACATCAGTTGGAAAAACAACACAGCAGGGAACAAGCAATCCAGGAGATTCCTGGAATGCACTGATGATAACTTCCTTATCCAAGTGATAGAGGAACCAACGAGGAGAGGTTTCATGTTAGACCTCATTCTCATCAATAGGGAAGGTCTGGTGGGTAATGTTGAACTCATGGGTAGCCTTGGCTGCAGTGACCATGAGATGGTGGAGTTTGAGATCCTAAGGGAGAAGTTCAGCAAGCTTGATATCCTTGATTTCAGAAGAGCTGACTTTGGCCTCTTCAGGAACCTCCTTGGTAGTGTGCCGTGGGATAAAGCCCTGGAGGGACTGGGAGCCCAAGAAAGCTGGTTGACTTTCAAGGACCATCTCCTCCAAGCTCAAAGGCATTGCATCCCTAGACGGAGGAAATAACACAAAAACACCAGGAGATCTATATGGATAAACAGAGAACTCCTGGATAAAATCAAATACAAAAGGGGAACACTCAAAG
>NW_009715563.1:10010-17039 GCF_000703405.1 Apaloderma vittatum | reverse complement strand
GCCAGTTCCTTCAGGACCCGTGGATGTCTCTCATCAGGTCCCATGGATCTGTGCCCCTTCAGGTTCTCTGGGTGTTCCTGGACCTGTTCTGCTTCTACCCTGGGTGGTTCTTCACTCTCCCAGACCCAGCCAACACCCCCTGTGATTTGGATGCTGTGTTTCGAGTGGTTGCCAGTGAAGACTGAGGCAAAAAAGTTGTTGAATATTTCAGCCTTCTCCACGTCCTCTGTAACCAGGTCACCTCTATCCTTCAGGAGAGGCCCCACATTGTCTCTCATTTTTCTTTTTTCTCCTACGTACCTGTAAAATCGTTTTCTATTATTTCCAATGTCACTGGCAAAATTTGACTCTGTCAGGGCCTTAGCTTTTCTAACCTGATCTCTGATTACACAAGCAACTTCCTTGTAATCATCCCAGGTTACCAGTCTCTGCTTCCACACTTGGTGTGTTCTCCTTTTGTATTTGATTTTAGCCAGGAGTTCTTTATTTATCCATGTAGGTCTCCTGGTGGTTTTGCCTGACTTCTTCCTTCTAGGGATGCCATGCCTTTGACCTTGGAGGAGATGACCCTTCAAAACCAACCAGCTTTCTTGGGCTCCCAGTCCCTCCAGAGCTTTATCCCACGGCACTCTACCGAGGAGGTTCCAGAAGCAGCGAAAGTCAGCTCTTCTGAAATCAAGGGTATCAAGCTTGCCGAGCTTCCCCCTCTTAGCTTCTCTTAGGATCTCAAACTCCACCATCTCATGGTCACTGCAGCCAAGGCTACCCATGAGTGTAGCATTTCCCACCAGCCCTTCCCTATTGACGAGAACGAGGTCCAACATGGCACCTCTCCTTGTTGGTTCCTCTGTCACTTGGAAGTTATTATCAATGCATTCCAGGAATCCCCTGGATTGCTTGTTCCCTGCCGTGTTGTTTTTCCAATTGATGTCGGGGTGATTAAAATCCCCCATGAGAACCAGGGCTTGTGAACGAGCAGCAACTCCTCTCTGCTTATGAAGGGCCTCATCCACTTGATCTTCCTGATTGGGTGGTCTGTAGCACACCCCCACTGTTAAGTCTCCTGCCCTTCCTTTCACCCTGGTCCACAGGCACTCAGTTCTTTTGTCATCACTTGCCAGGTGGAGCTCCATGCATTCTAGCCTTTTATGGACATAGAGGGAAACACCCCCTCCTCGTTTCCCCTGCCTGTCCTTCCTGAACAGTTTATACCCCTCTAGTCCAACACACCAATCGCAGGAGTCGTTCCACCATGTCTCTGTGATGCCGATGAGGTCGTAGTGCTGCAGGCTCACAAGCACCTCTAGCTCCTCTTGTTTAGTGCCCAAGCTGTGGGCATTCGTATAAAGGCATTTGAGTTGGGCCCCTGATACCGTACCTGTAGCGTCCAATAAAGTACAACTGCACTTCATCTGTGCCAGTGACTCTGCTTCTGATGTCACTATGTGTATCCCAGGGTCGTTTTCATTTGATCTGGTTGTAACCCCTTCCCCCTTCATATCTAGTTTAAAGAATGTTCTATGAGTCCCGCCAGCTCATGGCCGAGGATCCTTTTTCCACTTTGCATCATTTGAACCCCATCTGGTTTTAGTAGACCAGGTGCCATGTAGATCTCCTCATGGTTAAAAAACCTCTGGGATCATTGTGGCTCGACCAAGTATAACTCAGGACAAGACACCAGGTAGGAAATTAAACTCTATTTTTTTCTAGTATATAGGTAGAAAAGAAAAAATCATCTTAGTGACTTCCATAGGTCAGTACTTCATCAAATCCAGTATCAATAATGCTTCTACTGAGGACGACATACTTTAATTTGACACGTGTAAGCTCTGTAGTGAGAGTAAATGCAAAAAAGGGTAATGAGGGTGGTGAGATACTCGCACGGCCAAACTCTACGGATAAAGGGTCAGCAGGGATTCACACGGCCAGATCGGAATGAAATATAATTTACTGAAGCAACAGATATGCAAATTCGTTTTGATTGCCCATGATACTGACTGTCTGCAAAGCACGTGCGAAAGTTACAGATGTATTAGATGATGAGCAGCTCTGTAAAGATTTCTTAAGCATCCAGGGCCAGCGCTTGGTGAGACTGAGTGTTCAGACCTTAGCCGAAGGTGTCCCGATGGGGAGGAAGAGAGGCTCAGCCCGTTGAGCAATCCCAGGAGTCAGAGGTGGTCCATGGTGGTGTCTCCCCTGACGACGGTGGTATCTTCCCTAACATCCCCCCCCTCTCTTGGGCCATTTTTATATTATTTGTTACCTTTCAGGTGGAGCTGGAGTGGCTCTAGGTGTGCATATCTTTATTTGATTGGTATAAACTTCCCTCGCTTCGCATTTAGAAGTATAGACTAGAAAAATTCAATGTGCAGCTCAGTGAGGGGTGGTCACACCTCGGAGGTGGGTAGCTTTTGGGATGGAGGTATGTTTTGGTATTATAATGAGACCATAATCAGCATAGTTCACCTAAAGGATGGCATCTCTCAAAAGATGACAGACTCTTGGCCCAGGGGAGTAAATGTGCAGTCAACAGCCTCCGGGATGTCTCCAGGTTCCTTTGTGTTCACAGAGCTTGACCATGGTATCTCCGCTTCGTTCTGTGCTCCATGGGATTTTCTCTTAGAGCCAGAACATCAAGCTGCCTTCATGCTGCTGATCCTCAAGGTTATCTTAGAAACCTT
This sequence comes from Apaloderma vittatum, assembly GCF_000703405.1. NCBI lineage: Eukaryota > Metazoa > Chordata > Aves > Trogoniformes > Trogonidae > Apaloderma > Apaloderma vittatum. Next base: position 14,358 of record NW_009715563.1, on the reverse strand, counting down.
TGTGGGGAGAACTCCTTATGTACCATCTGCACGTTGCTCTGGAAACTTTCTAGATGTTCCCAGGTGTGAACAATGCTAGGCAGGCAATTAAGTAATTGGAGATAGTTATCCTAGATCAAATGCCCTAAGAAAGGTTAGTTTTTTGAGGGCCAAGCACTCTTGCACTGTTTTAGCCAAGCTGGTTGCCTTGCATTTAGAACTAAAGTTTAGGCAAAGGTGCCTTAATTCCACAGGAGGCGGAAGCTCTCAGGGAGGGATGCACCGGGGAGGACTTACAGGTGGTGTGCGGGAGTTGCTGAGGCAGGAGAAGCTGTGGAGAGATGGAGGAAGTAACCCAAAATCTGATGAAGAACGAGGGTTTACTAGTAGATGGGGGAGAACCCGGAGAGGCATAAAATTTCATGATGTGGAGAGGGAAGAGGTGCTGCATTGCCCTCATGGGACAGGGGAGGAAATGACAAGCTGCTAAGAGTTGACCTTGTTTTCAGTAACTGGTTGGAGGTTGGAGCAAGGACAGGTGGGATTGACAGGTTGGGTTCTTTAGCTCTTGATAGCAAAACTAGAGTACAAGCAGAGGCTAAAGATGAGGCTGAGACCGGATGCGCTGGGAAAGCTCAGCCAGAGACAGTAATCGATGGTTTGTCATGAGCGATCAGAGTCAGCTGCCCAAAATACAAATGGATCCCAGGAAGGAGTGGGACACTGTGCAGTGAATACCTGTATTTATAGGACATTTGGTCCCTGATAGCTGTAAAACCTTCAAAGATGGGAGAAGTAGAACCCTCTTAGCAACTTGAAGGGACTGCTGGATCCTTTACCCTTTTTAAGAACACCTGCAATGAGCACTCATGCTAATTTACATGACAGGGAGGCTGTTGAAATGTAGAACCATCAAGAGGAAGAACTATTGTAAATCAGTGATTAGATCATATAATACAGATGTCCGAAGCACGGGAAGACAAACTTGAGCAGTTACAACACCTAAGGACGTGTCAAGTGGAAAGACTAGCTGGTGTCCCTGGAGCTGACTGAAGTAATGGCTGCTTGTTAAAGATAACTCTGGCTCTGAAAAGCTTAATCCTGGATCTCAGTGATGAGCACAAGCGCCTCAGCAGACCCGGCTCCAGCCATTTGCCAGAGCAGTGGGTGCAACGCCACGTAAGAAGGCCTTAAGGATCTGAGCTATCTCTCATGAGATATCCTTGACTGAAGTAAAAAAATTAAAGCTCTCTCATTTTGGAGCCGAGCCCTCAGGATGAGCGAACGTTTGGCATTTGCTCCAAGAGTGAAGGTGTCAGCAAGGCAAACTGGGGCTGCTCTGCACCCACCCATGACAGCCTGGCCACAGAACGTGGACCTTAATTATCCAGCACGCATCACCCTAGACTACAAAGTGCCAAGAAAAGCAAGGAAGCGATACACCAAACCGCACCAGTGTATTTTAAGTTACGACGCAGAAAAACATCTGTACATGTAAAACATCTGTACGTGTCAACATTTGTACGTATAAACATCTGTACGTGTAAAAACCTCTGTATGAAATTATTCCCTGCCACACAAAATTATTACCCTTAAACCTCTCTCTTGTCATGCATCCTGTTGTGAAATGGGGATATTCAATCCCCAAAACTCTGAAGAGTGGAGGTGCCCTCACAAGGGCTCTCACAACCTCCTGCTCATAATAGGGCCAAGGTGGAATTCAAACTAAGCTCAGCATTTCGTCGTGTCAAAACTTGAGAACTTCCCAGGACAAAAGACTGCACAGCTACCCCTGCTCCACTGCAATGTTTCACTGCCTCCATGAGCAAACCTAACCGAGAACTTTATAAATAATCTCCTCCATAGATAGCAGAAAGGCTGCTGGTTCAATCCCATAAACTCATTTTGCTCAGCCTCTCCTCACAAGTTCTGTGCCCCAAGTCTCTAAACCATTTGGGCAGCTTCTCATCAGACGTTAGCACAGCGCGCTGTCAGCCTTCACTGCTGCCAGGGCACACTGCTCACGTGTTTAGCTGCTTAGTATTTCCAACCAGGACTAAGTTTACTCTTGTCAACAACAGAATTGTACAGAAAATTTTCACTAACTGGGCACCTGAATGGGATTATTTTTCTTTATTCCTTCCAAGTTCAATTAAAAAAAAAAAAAAACCCAAGGCAAGCATTCAAAGCATTGATATACCACAGCAGTTCTTGCCTTATTCATCCTACAGGGCAACACCTCTGGCCAACTAGAAAAGGTGTCTGTCAGTACCAACAGATATCTAAAACCCCCTTTTCTAGGGAGTTCTGAGAAATCAATCTGCCACTGTTCTCCAGGAACATTACCTTTCCCTGTGTTACCTATCTGGGATTTAATTCCAGTGTGAGGATTATTTCTTTTGTCACTTGGTAAAGGGTAGTACACAAGTTATGCCCTACCCATTTTCTACTTCAAAATCGGTAGAACCCCCCCAATGGGTTTTATTACATTCTTCCAAGACTACTTCATACAATATATTAGAGGGTATCACTATTCTGCCATCTCTTATCTGGGTCAACCCTGTAGTTAGTGTTTTTCCTCTAAGATCCTGAGTTAATTGTTTGTCTATTTTGGAATATTTTCTTTCATTTTTCTCTGCTTCCCTCAAGATCTGATTTTTGCTCCCTGGTATAATTGCTAAAATTTTCTTTTCAAATGTTCGTTCGGCTGCCAACTTGGCCTCCAAATCTGCCAGTCTGTTTCCCTTTTCAGGATTAGTATCTCCTTTCTGGTGTTCTTTGCAGTGCATAAGAGTAAGTGCTAAGGGCAATTGTGCTGCCTGGAGTAATTTTAATATCTCTTCTGCATATCATATTGCACCATGTGCATGTACTACTCCAAAGGCATATTTTGAATCTGTCCAATATGAATTTTCTTATCCTTTCCCAATACTAAGGCCCTTGCCAGTGCTATGATCTCAGCCTTCTGGGCCGATGTCCCGACAGGAAGTGTTCCCGCTTCGATTACCTCATCCGTAGTCGTCACTGCATATCCTGTTAAATGGACCCCTCGTCGGACAAAACTGCTCCCATCTTCTAAAGGTATCTATCTCCTTCAAGTCTGCCTGACTGGAGTATACGGCTTCTGTAGCTTCGACGCAATCACTGGCAGCTTGTTCTGAAACGGCATTGCTGAGGAAAGAGGCTGGATTCACAACATGAGTGATCTCGATTTCCACATCATTGGATTCTACCAAAATGGCCTGATATTTCAGGAATCTGGAAGGGGAAAGCCAATGGTTTCCTTTCTGTTCAAGAATCGCTGATATCGCACGGGGTAGTAAAACAATTATTCTCTGGCCTAGGGTGAACTTTCGGGCTGCCGCCACTACTCATAAGCACCCCGGCCATCCGGTACTTACTTATCGGGCAGTCCCAACGCCGGGGCACGCATCCTTCTTAAGCTCTTTTATTGTTTTGGGTAGCAGAGTTAGCAGATGGCCTCTTTTTGTTCTGGACCTAGTTCTCGTTGCCTCCTGATTTTTCATAGGTGACTTGTTGCAGTATCAGCTGTGTCTTCTGTTGGGAAACTCGATATCCCATTAGTTCAAGAAAATTCAATAAACTCATAGTCCAGTCTACACAATCTTTTTCTTATTGCAACAGAACACCCTCTTCTGAGTGGTGCTCCCGTAATTCAAGATCTTGTGCCAGCTGATTACCAGATATTGTGGGCCTATTCTTGAATCCTTGTGGTAATACAGTCCAAGTAAGTTGTGTTCTCCGTCCAGTACTTGGGCTCTCCCACTTGAAAGCCAACATTCTCTCACTTTTCTCAGCCATAGGTAAGCAGAAAAAAAGCATCCTTTAGATCTAATACTGTGAACTAAACCTGATTATAAAGCTTTAACCATTTTATTTATGGCCCTCAAATCCTGAACTACCCATCCGTTTTCTTAACTGGTAAGATGGGCTTGTTATGTTCTGATTCACATTCTATCAACAGCCCATACTTCAGTAGATTATTTATCGTTCCTTCCAGTCCTTTTCTGTCTTCTAATTTCAAGGGGTGCTGTTTTAAATGGACTCTAGAGGCTTTCTCTTTTAGTTCAGCTCTTCCTGGGCTCGCATTTTTAGCTTTCCCTGGTACTCCAGCAGCCCATACTCCTGGGTATACTTCATTCAGTATTTCCTCCATCTGACTAGGTATTGTTTCGAGGCTTGTGAGGGACAAACTTGAAGAATAAATACTCCTAATTCAGATCAAATACTTGGGTCAGAACAGAACGTCAAAAAAGTTTAGGGATGTTTGAATAGGAAGCAGAAGGTACCAGAGACCATGAGGCCAAGTGTTGAAAGCAATTAGAGAATAGACGTGTGATGGGTCTAT
>NW_009715563.1:0-9979 GCF_000703405.1 Apaloderma vittatum | reverse complement strand
TAGGGATTGGATAGTCCTTTCTTCCAGTGTTCAAAGGGGAGCTGTAATGTTTTAGATATTTTCCTTTGATGAGAAGGAATTAAATACTGAAGGTACCCAGGAAAGTTGCATGAGATCGTAAGGGACAGTACGCGGTCTGAGTGATGTGTGCGGGGCACGTGCGTTGGCAGGGGCAGGTAAGGACACGGCTTCTAGAGGTGGGCACCTGGAGAGACAGAAGGAGGAGGATGCAGAGGAGGCACGGGCAACAAAAGGACTCCCAGAGGGCATGAGAATAGGGTGGGTGAGGAAAATACAATCCGGTACTGAATATATTGTTTAAGAACAGTAGGCAGAAAGTGAAATTGGGCTGAAAAACATGAACGGAGAAGATAAAAGAAAATCAACACAACCAGGGAGAAAGTGAGAACAAAGAGAGAAAACCAGGCTGTGAAATCCACCTGAAAAGATAAGTGAGTTCCTCACTCCCTATCTCTCACTGCAGTGAATATTTGGAGGATTTTACTTGCTGCCTGAGGCAAATTATGTTAAGTAATGGGGAGGATAATGGGATTTACACGTGGAGGGATCCTCTTGCCTCCCTGCTGCTGTTTCAGTAACAAGTGTGTGGCTTTACATTATGTCCTTTGTATAGGGAAGGGCTCTACAGCACTTCAAGGATTTTATAGTGAAGCCCTTCTGGTAAGGGCTGGGACCAGGGAAGGTGACTAAGTGTGCTTGAAAACATTTCAACGCTTAAGAAAGTGTGTGTTCATATCGTTGTTGTAATATTTTTATAAAGGTGCAGTTCAAAGCTGGTTTAGGGAGGAAGTCTTAAATATTCTGAGGCTGCTCTTCTTTACTCCCATACTTCTGTCTTCCTCCAAGACTCAAACACCTTTTTTTCATGCTGTTTTAGGATTACTGCTGTCCTTTGTTGTATAGCTCCTTTTTCTTTCTCACGGACTCACCTATTTTAGGATTTGAATTTCTTTTTTTGTTCCATTCTTTCTTTCTCCTACAGCCCTAAGTGCTTTCCTCATTGCAAGTGTAATTCTACCTTTAATTACTCCCCTTCATGAAATCTCCCTTCTCTCCTGCCTCCTAATGCATATTCTCTCTCACATCCTCCTACTTCCCCTCACTCCTGTTTTTCCCTAGCTTCCCATCTTTTCTCCTCCATCCTTCCTTGGCATTTTTCTCATCTCTCCTCGATCCTGCCTATATCCTGGTGAATGTTCCTTCCTGCCTTCCTCTCCCTCCATCCTCTTCCTTACTCATCTCTGTCTATCCTTCTCCTTGTGGGAAGAGGGGCTTGGGACAGCCTGTGAGAGGGACGAGCCTGAAAAAAGGACTTGCAATGAGAACTTGAGAAGGGCAAGGCATGAGGAAAGCTGAAAAGGAAGATAAATGTGCAGGAAGAAAGTAAAGGAAGGGAAATGAGAGTAGGAAGGCACAATCAGAGAGAATGAAGAGTCACAAAAACACTTGGACACAGTATGGGGAGAGAAAGAGAAAGAAAAAAACCCAAACTCAGCTGGAAAAATCAGTAGAAAAGATAAGGGTGTTCCTCATTATCTGGCGCTGTGGCAATGAGTCAGAATCACTGAGTTTCCGATCTCCTATTCAAATGTAAACATATATTTTTTCATCTTTCTTGCAGTGGTGCCCAAAGGGTGCCAATCAACCCACGGCACAGCAGGGTTACTTGCACCTCACAATCCCACCAGTGCTTTTGCCATAAGGCACAGGCAAGGAGCAGCAGGAGGGTACAGCACACCTGCAAAGCTGGCAAGCGGGTGTCAGGCAAGGAAATTAATAATTGCTCCGGTTTGGGGTTTTTTTTCCACCAAACCTGAAATAAATGCAGACGCTTGCCCACAGATGAACCAGGATGACTGACCTCTCTGGCAGGAGAGCTCTAGTGCTCCTCTTTGGCCTGAGAGATGTCCAGCAGTTAGATATTCTGCTCCTCTGCCCTTTGCTTCATGCTCCCAGGAACTCTTACCTTGTGTATTCGGTCAAGTCTAACCCCTGTGTTTAGATATGTGAACTAGAGGGAAGTGCTAGACTGAACCTCATTATCGTATTCTTGGACACAAAGACTGTAAGATCTACCCGTTTTGCTCTTCTCTTTCGGCCCAGAACCACAGGAAAATAAATAGTTATGATAAAGAGTGATTACCTTTCCTAGGTATATGTTGCCTATATCTGGCCATATGTCATTGTGAGACTGCCTCACCCTTTATACTTGTCAGAAGTTGTTAAATAAATGTTGTATTAACTGCTATTTGCCCTGGACTTGCGGTATGCAGCCAGTGTGAAAATTCAAAGGCAATTTAGAATGCTATCACTGGTCCTACTGATGGTATTTTGTACTTGCTTTATTTAGTACAAAGCAAATCATACCTCAGGTGCTCAATTTTCTTCCAGAAAAATTAAGACATTAAACATATTTGCTTTCCAGCTTGCGAACACTCCATCCCTCTGATGCAGTGGTTTTGAATTCCTGGGGACTGGCTGTCTAGAAATGTTTGTGCAGAGCTGCTCGCTGTACAAATACACCTTTAGGATCCACTCCTAGAGAGCACTCCCCATTTAAATCCACATAAGCTGGTGGTGAAGCAGAAGGGTCACTGAATATACTTTGGTCCTTACAATTGCAATCAGTTCCTGAAGAGCAGAAAATTTCCTTAGGCAGCAAAAATATGTCAGCTCCATCAGCAAGACAGCACGGATTGAAGCTGTTGGCACTTAATACATGTGAATTTTCAAGTATCCCAAGCTACCTATCCAGACCAGCTCTTCTGAAGGCAATGTGCTGTGCATTGACTTGTTCAAGTCTTGACCAACTCTCATAGGCCATTTCTGGCATGACTTGGTAAAACCCTTATAGAGCTTTTAGTACCTGAGGGGATCACACCTTCTGTAAGGCTGTATTTGAAACATGTAGCAGAGAACAGGAAAACAAGCTGCAAGAAGAGGGACCTGCGTTCAGATCTTCTCTCTTTCAGTGGTTTGCTGGTTGTGCGCTAGCCAAATCACTGGATTTCTCTGCCTGCTCTTCCTTACGCAAACAAGGGGAAGTGATACTTAGTCATTATTATAACATCTAGGGATGCAAATTACTGTGTCAATGATTACTGTTTGTTCTCAAAATACATTCCATTTCCCTTTATCCCATTTACAACACTGGATTAGTCACTTCCAATATTACAGAATCATAACTATTCATTCCTTCAGATGAAGTACTAGTTTCCCTAAAAAGAAAAGCATCTCTGAGAGGTGAGCCACTATTTAACACAAGGGTATGAAAGATCAAGATGCTTAGATACTGGGGTGATGGAGGCTATTAAGTACAGAGTGACCGATACGCAGCACTAAAAAGTGCATAATACATTGAGGATATAGCAAACACTTGCCTAATGTAATAGCTGATGGCTAATGAGGATTTGTAACTCATTTGTAAGAACAGCTTTACTTTCTCGCAATGATACTGATTGCATCAGGAATTTCATAGTAGTGCAGAACAGTACATAAATTAAAATCGTTAGACTGATGGGATACACAACTATTAGCACACATCAGTGTGCTTCCTTGAATGTGGATTTTACAAAGTAGGAAATGTCTTCGAGAATCTACCTACATCTTCATGGTTTTGCAAGGGAGTTTTGCACTGCTACGTGCCAACTTCTCCCTCGCTGAATTTGGAATTATAAAAAAATCCCCAATCTCCGACTATATATTGTCCTAGCGAGGGAGGAAAATGTTTTATTGAAGCTTGCTGACATTTCGAATGTGATTTAATGACTGAGATAGATACTAGAGACAATTACTCGGGCTACGGCTACACACAAAATTGCAGCAATTGAACTGACGATTGGAAACTGATAAAGCATTTCAAGCCTGTACAAAAATACCTTTCTCGGCTTAGGTCAGTGTGGGCTCTGTACACACTTCTTCTCAGGTAAGGAGGAAGTAACAGTTGTCACACATTTTGATTCTTACAACGTTTTGACACCATTCCACGTGGCATTCTCCTAAGCAAACAAAGGAAATACAGTTTAGATGAAATCCTCATAAAGTAGGTGCACGACTGGTTAAAAAAAATAGCTTTAAAACCTAGATATCAATTGTTCTCCATCAGACTTAGAGGAATTTTTGCACAGGGTCCCTCCAACGTCTGTGTGGAATCCATTTTATGCAGTATTTTCATTAACAACCTGTGACGAGGGAATAAAGAGTACTCATAAAAACTGCAGACATCATCTAGCTGGGAGAGGATGCAAACAGTTTGGCGGATGGACTGAGAATTCAAAATGATCTTGCTAAATTGGAGAAAATCAACGACTCAGTAAAGAAAAGTGCAAAGTGCTACACTTGAGAGGAGGAAATCAAAAGCACAAATGGAAAATGGGGAATAAGTGGCCAGGCGACAGTACTGCAGGAGGGCAGCTTGGGGTGCGAGACATGAACTGAAGAGGAGTCAACAGCACGATGCTGTTCCCAAAAAAAAGGCAGGGCTAATGCCACGTGCTGGGTGCATGACACAGCGGGTGACTGGGCTCCTCTTCCTGGCATGGGGAAGGCCGGACACATAATCACAGAATCACAGAATGTCAGGGGTTGGAAGGGACCTCGAAAGATCATCTAGTCCAACCCCCCTGCCAGAGCAGGGGAATCTGATTTTGCCGTTGTGTTGCAGCTGGGACACAAACTGAAGGTTTCACAGCTGAGCAGCAAACCTGAGAAGAGACTTTGAAAGCACGTCCAGCAAAGATTAAGGTTTGTTTAAGAAGGGCAAGACTAATGTGGTAACTGTTGGCTTGTAAAGATTAAATGTTCTCATCGACTGCTGGGAGGAGGGCAAGACGAAGTTTCTGCTTCAAAACGGAGACCCCGGGAAGATACGAAAACTGTCATGTAGATACAAGCAAATGAAGTTGTGGAGCTACCGAGGTGGCCATGCACAGTGTCCTTCACCACGTTGTGACTAACTTCATCCAGGGATGCTGTGGATACGACCAGACCTGTCAGTGGGCAGTGAATGTAGGATAGAAACAAGCTCAAGTCATCTGCTCAGGGTGGCCACAGCTGAACTGTGCCACCCTAGAAATGAAGACAAAATCACTTATTTTCCTGTAAACCCCTGAGATGACAACATTTAATTTGACAGTGAAAGCAGAACAACTTCCCTCTACCTACCAAGTTACAGAGAAACTCTGTGGCAGCTGATGGAAAAAGGCCATGAATTATGTCCTCGGTGTCTCCTGTTGAGCTGTTTCTGAAGATCTGTGTAAGGGGATCCCAGGAGGCTTCCAGGAGGCAATATAAGGTGCCTAAACTCTTGTCAGTGCAGGCAGCCTCTGCTTGCCTGCCTACATCCATGTGGACGCTTTGCATTTCCATAGCTGCTAGGCTCTGTTGTGATTTAACTGGGGAAAAAAATTGACAATATTTTCCTCCGCATTTTCAATTCCCCCTAGAGCTGGCTGCACTTTCTTCGAATACCAGAGCTTTGAATTTCATTGAGGAAACAAAATAATCGAAAATGCAGAACAGTGCTGGAACCCACTGAGTTTTTCACCCTGTTTCTCAACCAGGAAAAGGAAAGCACAGCTAATGGTGAGTGGCAAATACAGGTTTGCTAACCTCCACTGGCCAAATCTAGTGACTAACATCTCCCTTCTTACGGATGAAATGGCATTAGCAGATGTATATTGGTCTTGAAAATTCATCAAGAAACATGGGGTTCTAGCAAAAGTTGGGAAGCTCTACAGCGTTACTTAGGAAGCTTTTACCCTCTGTAGTAGACCCATAGCTTGAAGGATACAATAAACCTGAAGCATCCTGTTTGCTGTGGAGTCGGGGAGAAGGACAAACAGCACCATGGAGGAGCTCCACGGGCAGAGGGATGGAGGGCAGGTCACAGGGGCTGGAACCAATCGTTCTTGCTGCATGACACCGGGGAAACTGCTTCACCTATCCCTGTGCCACAACATCTCCAGCTATAAAATGAGATAATGAGCCTGTTTTTTCCTTATAAATAACTCAAACTAACTTTCCTTATGAATGACTTGCCTTATAAATAACTTGCCTTATAAATAGCTTGCATGGCAAATACTACGTAGGACATAACAAGCTCTGTGGCATTTTTTGCGATAAACACATTTCCAAACCCAAATAGCTCAGTAAAACAGTTACAGATGCTATGCTTCTTAAGGGAAACATGTGCTTTCAGAATGTGTTGTTAATATAAGAATCCATTTCATTGGGCTGATTTAAATGTATTAGCAAGCATCTTAACCTGCAGTAATTAAATTGGAAAAATTTAATTGCAAAATTAAAACAATTAGCAAGGCAGCCCTCAATGTTCATGATACTACATCTATTTTGTAGAGAAATTGATAATATCTGAAGCACCCTACAAAATAAACAAAATAATCACTAATTGAAGGTGAGGAAGGTTCAAACCTTTTGGGCTAGAGTTAAAACAAGTAACTTTACTCATTAGTTACAGAGCAGCTGCTTACTTGGGCTGGAAGGTAGTCCATGACAGCAGTCACTGGATTAAATCCTCGTGCCACAGCCCAGGGTAGCAGAGGTCCCCCCAGTGACAGTGACTAACAGGGCAAAGAGGCGCCTTGTCATCCCAGTTCATATGCACACAGGGCAAGATCCACGTCTTCCAACAATTAAACAGACAAAAATGTTGCCACCACAGTCTGAGCTGGTTTGTCCGGGCAATTACTTCATCTAAAAGACCTTGTCCACTCTTTTTTCTTGAAACGTTCCTGCAAGTAAGTGGTTTCTCATTTGGTGAAGCTTCTCCTTTACTTGCAGGTTGAAGTTTATACACTGGCCAATGCTTGGCGATGACCCCAACGTGCTGACACTTATTGGAGAAGATAAAAAACACTGTTCCATTTTATTTTCTGCCCGTGGCTGGACAACGGTGACTAGTTGGGGGATGTTTGAGTTGGCGTTGGCAACCAGGCGCATCTTTGCAGGACGGATGCTTTGAGTTTCTTCCTGACTTTGTCTGGGCCTTTGTTCCCATCATTTTCCAGGAATTGCTCTTCACTTCTGAGAATTATCGAGTGCTGAGATTGCCAGCTGAGGCGGTTTCTGGTGGAGCAGGCAGAGCGGATAAACTTGACCCGGTTAGCAGGAACACACCGTCAAATATTTCGGACGAAGTACCCAGTGGTTTCTTTTCACTTAGGGACAAAAAAACTTCACTTCCACATTTAAAACCTTTTAACAAGGTAATTGTGAAGTTTAGTTCTCCAGCCTTGTCAAAACAAGGGTCTTCAACCAGACCGCTCCTCGGCCTCTGGCACCACCTTACCAGTCAGACTCTTTCTCTATACAGGCAGTTGTTTGTGAAACTCGGCTTAGCCCTTTCACAACACCCTCTTAGCGCTTTCCAAGAGCCATTTAGCACTTAGCACAGTAAGCGATATGTGGCCAAGGAGATGGGAATAGAAGAGGGATGTATTAGGGCCAACTGCTGTTTGAGGGAATGTGCTTATTAAAGCAGATGATAATATCAGAAATAGTTATCAGGCACTGTGGTAGGCAGAAGAAAAACCTTCCAGGGCTAAATATCTCCAGACTCTGGTTCTAACTACTTCTTAACAAAATCAAAATCTGCAGTCGCTAGGAGCTCTGTGGAATCTCCATCTTTATCCAGTACATAAATTATTTGAACTTAGTTGCCATGTCGTGAAGAACTAGCTCATCATCTAGATATTTCTCCCTTTAAATATGTAGGTTCTATGTGTGAGACACAACGTGCCCATGGAATATGTGTTAAAAGGGAGAGGATGTTTGATGAACTGCTCCGGGACAAGCTGCTCCTGAGCACCTTCCTGGTTCGTTCTTTCACATCGTCAGCTCCCATGTCCATGATTTGGACTTCAGACTGAAGTCTTCTGTGTCTAATGCTCCTCTTGCTGCACTTTGCTGCAGTCCCTGAAGTGCCTCACGGCTGGGAAAGTTCTGCCTGTGCCCTCCACAGAGCAGACATCTCAACTCTGACATGTCTTTTATAATCCTTTGTATTTCCATGCTTTTGGTCCACAGATAATTTTCTATATAGTTTCCTACCAAATGCAATACACAAACTTAGCATTCTCAGCTTCGCTGGCATATTTTGAACCCCTTTCTCCCTCAGATCTCTCCTAAGTTAGCATTCCTTCGTAGATTTTCCACTGGATGTTTCTGTAGATGTTCTTTCCTCTGCAGGACCTGGAGACAGCTTGGCAGTCCAAGGCAGCCTAAGGAGATGCTTCTATGCAGAAGCTGCAGGTCCTAGAGTGTGCTGAGCCAACATCAAAGATACTGACACAGCAATGGCACTGGCAATCAGCTCGTGCACGTGTGAAGAATCCATAAAGATGTCCTTATGCACTTCTTTCTTCTATCCATCTGATTAAGGTGATCTGCTACAGTTTACATCACTTTGCAAAATGTATTTGCCAGTTCTTGCTGTCACCGAGAACAGTAATGTCTGTGAAAGTTTACATGTTCCTAGAATTATCCATTCCGTTACAAGATTGATCACTTCTTGAATATAGTTTTCCCTCTAGCCAAGCGCTATGAACCCCTTATGAATCCTAGTTTTCACAAGGGCAGGGAGCTAGGCTGGGTTAACTCTGCATTCACCTTTTGTTTTCTAGCTTTGTTAAGATTTTGTTTTGAATAAGGGGTGGTTTTGCAAAAGATAGGTGTTTGATGCAACTCAGAACATGAGTCAAAAGGCTGCAAAAGTGGAAAGAATCAATTCCTCATTTATGCCATCCTTCTACAGCGCAACCCCAGGCTTCTGCAAGGAACAGATGACATGACACCATCAACATACTGGCGCACAGTGAGCAGGAGCTTTTGTCACTGCATGGCCACCTTGCTGCCAGGGCAGTGGAGACGGACTGGAGCCAGCTGCCAGCTAGCAACTCTTACCAGTACAGCCGCAGCTGCTGGGGGCTCCATGCCCGGGCCTTTCCCCAGCCTCTCAGCGAGTTTGTAGTTGGCATGAAACGACACGCTGCTCACAACACACCGGTTAGCAGCCAAGCTGTCAGTGGAAACCAGCTCTACTGTATGAACCGCTGTTACATCCCAGTTACAGAGTTCCGCAGGAAACAGCCAGCTTGGACAGCTCTACATCCTCAGCTACCTCCTTCTTCAAAGACCATCCTCCTGTCGTGCCACTCGGACGAGGCTAGCAAAGAAGTATGGCATCCTATACTCCCCCTTTACTCTGCTCTTGTGAGACCCCACCTTGAATACTGCGTCCAGTTCTGGTGCCCCCACCATAAGAGGGACGTGGATCTGTTGGAGCGTGTTCAGAGGAGGCCACAAGGATGATCCAGGGGCTGGAGCACCTCTGCTGCGAGGACAGGCTGCGGGAGCTGCGATTGTTCAGTCTGGAAAAGAGAAGACTCTGGGGGACCACGAAGCTACTAGGAAAAAAGAGGCAGAGGAAAGCAGTTAAAAAAAAAACTAAGAAAGGCCTCAGCCACTCCTTTGGAACAGATTCTATTTTTCACAACATATTAAAATTTAGGCCAACTAAAACTAATAATTTGGTTAACATTTAACACAATCATATCTTAAACAACAAAACCCAACTCATTCTCATTCACGCACACTATGTCAGTAGTTTCAGCATAATTCGGTCCTCATGTGTTGCCTGATCTAGTTGAGAGGCGTCCCTGCCCACGACAGGGAGGCTGGATTAGATGATCTCTAAAGTCTCTTCCAGCCTAGGCCAGTCTGTGATTCTGTGACCCTGCGGGCAAAGGCCTCTGGCCCTGAGGGGCAGCTCTAGTGCCACCCCACCCCACGGCCCCCAAGGAGCATTTCCCTCTCGGGTGGCCCAGTGAAACCATCAGACTGTGAGCTGGAGGTCAACAGCTGCTCTCTAAGCCCGATCAAGCGTTTGAGATCTCCTCTACCACTGCCTGGCTCTGAGGTGCCGGGAGGGGGGCCCGGG
>NW_009715562.1:0-35468 GCF_000703405.1 Apaloderma vittatum | reverse complement strand
GCTTCTGATGGATGTTTGGTGTGTGTTTTGCCTCCGCTCACGGTTTCTCTTTCATCTGAGGACGCGCCTGGCTCAAGCTCTGTGAAACTCTCTGCCTTCTGGGTGCCGTTGGTAGATAACAGAGAGAAACCCGACCCCGAAAGGCAATTCCCCACCTTCTTCCACCTAACGTAACCTTCTCGGGCGCCTTTGAAGGTTTGCTGGTGCTCCGGCGATGATGGCAGCGGTGGGTTCCCTTGGGCTGTACTAAGAGCCTCTTGTTTTCTTTTCCCTTTCTTCTTAGAGGCATTTCATCTTTTAAGGGCCGGCTGCTTGCGCACGCTTTTATACCCACCGAAGTGATCAAGAAACCATGTTGTCTGGCGCAAGAAGTGCGTTTCTGTGCCTTGGAATGATCTTGAGCTTTTGGAGCTCCGTGAGTTGGATGCCTGTTGGAGGATGCCCGCATAAATGTACATGTATTGCTTCCAACGTGGATTGTCACGGACTAGGACTCAAAACTGTACCGAGGGATATTCCCAGGAATGCAGAGAGACTGTAAGTAAAAACTATTAAGGGCTTCCTCCAGTAGAAGCACCTGGGACGAGTTTCTCAACACCTGCCTATCAGTGCAGCGTACAAACTAAGAGCAGTTTCAGTAATCAAACGAGGATTAATGTTTTCGGGAGGGGAGTGGGAGAAGCTTTTCAGAAGTTAGAGCTATCCTGTTGCTGTTCTTGTGGGGGTGTTAGTGTGGTGGTTTTTTTTCTTTAAAGAAAAAAAATCACTTTCAGAGTATCATGTTTTCTTCGCTTTTGATACTGTCTGACTGGGTTTTGCAATGACTTCTAATAGAGTTTAGGGCTCTACCTGGAGTGCTCCCAGCAGTGATCAGTGTCAATGCAAACACCGATTTAACATGCAATTAGAAACCTGCGGGTTTTCACCTGGTGACTGATAGCAGTTTCTCCTTACTTTCTCAGCATGGTAACTTCATCACTATGGAAAAATCACCTACTGCTATAAACTAATTTAAATGGATAAGAAGTCACATTAAAGCAGCTTCTAATTTCTATTTTGAACAGCTGTGGGAGGCTGGTTATTTAATTTTTAATCTTCTTTGGTGTTTATGATAGTAGTGTAATGTTATGGGGTGCTTCTGTCCTCAGCATGGGAGAACGTAATGAAGGTGTTCATAGTAAATTTTCTGCACCATATTTTCTAAGGAGTTTTTGAGCTGACTCATTTTACTTGCTTAATAAGTTTTGAAGGAGGAAGTTGAAAGAAAACTTGAGTTTTCTGATACAGTTCTGTGACTCGCTTGGTGCAAGGGATGGCATCTCTGACGTTGCTTATTGTATAGCATATGGCATACTTCAGAGAATGCCCGGTTCTAGATATGAAGATGTCCAGAATGGAATGCTAAACAGAGCTTCAGCGCAGCTGTGTGCTGGGCTCCATGGATGTCCTGAGGAAAGTGCAGTTAGTTGTGCCTGATGTGAGTTAGCTGAGAAGTTACCATGTTTTTGAACTGTAAGCAAAGGCTGTAGGTTCTATGTCCTTGCTTCCTATTTTATTTCCTTCTGGGTCATAGAGTTGGGGAACTTCAAACTTGCAAGCTATTTTTCTTCCAAGAAAGACAGCTAGATGAGGTTACTAAGCAAACAAAGTTTTTGTACATAAAGTCCTCTTAAAGGCTAACTTCTGCCCCAGAATGAAATTTTATAGCATCCTTGAGTCTTTCTAAAGGCATTTTATAGTACTTAGAGCTCTTAAACGATAGCAACATGCAGATTTCTTACTGCACTCTTGTAGCATCTTATTTTGTGTCCACGTCAGCTTTCTTGTTAACCCCAGCTGTGTGGACACAATGGTTTTCAGATGTCAGTGTTATAGAAAGCTTAACTTGAGTGCATGGAACTGTGTGCTCCCTAAAATTGATGGGTAGCAACCTGGCAGTTTAGAGACAAAAAACCGCCAACCCCAAAATAACAAACCCCTCAACAATCCACTCCTCTAGCAGTATACCAAGGCGGTCACAGTAAATATGTGTGGTAACACCCGTGTGTTGTATGCTTCACTGGCGAGGTGTGTTTGCGTGGTTTTAAGAGTCGAGGGCTAGATTTAAACTTCTAAATTTCAGTCTAAAATGATTCAGAAATGCAAGGCTAGTTGGCCACCTGAAAAGAATTTAAAAATGATAGTCTGTTATGGCTTTAGTTTGAGTGAGTTTACAACGTGAACTGTAGGTGTATTGGGTATTTTGGTTGTTTGTTTTCAGTGGTGTATTATTAAAGCATTTAGTGGCTGAAACCTTATGGAAACAGCACAGAGAGGATCATGTAGTAATGCATCGCTACATATTAATAAATGCTGTCTTCATTCTGTTAGCCTGAGTCTTCCACTGTTTTTACAGTCTTCAGTGTTGTCTTCATTACAACTGTGTGTTCAAGCTTGTGTTAATTCTTTCAAATCTTGATTTCTACTAATTGTACGAACTTGAATCTTTTAATGTAAGCAGTAGAGAGAGGCTTTATATTTCTTGAAGTCTAAGTTCTGCTCATAGGTGAAACATCAGTCAGTCGCTGGATATATCAGATTATCTCATTTTTCTCTGTGGTCCGATGCAGCCCGTAACTATTTATGACATAACACTAGGTTGATGTGTAGTCTCTAAGTAGTTTAACTTGTAAATAAAACCACATTGATTATATCTGAAATGTTTATATGTTGGGAAAAGGATTTTAATAAGGTGCTTGATGGCCACACACCAAGTGAATTTTTAGACTATTAATCTATGAAAGGTTTCTGCATTCTCCCAAGCTAAAAATTTGGCATACCTGTTCACATTGGAAACTTTTTGAGTTAATTAATAGAATACCTAATGGCACCACTTAAGATAATTTGCCACTAAGCTTTTAGAGTTATGTTTGTACAAATATTACAGATTGCTTGGACTAGTGGAGCCAGGTTAAGTATTATATAAATTTGTGTTGACATGGAACCTCAGGGCAACTGAAGGTATGACATGAAGGAAAAAATGGTGAATGTCTTTAGGAAAAAAAAATCTTGTTGAGAAGTTCTATTAAATAAACTAGTGAGCATTGCATGACACTCCATTGCAAAGCTTTGATTACTGGTACTTCGTGAGAAATGTGATTTTTTTAATTTTTTTTTTTAATGCTTTGGAGGTATGGTTTTTGTCAAGACTTACACTTGTGATTTCTGTCTTGAGAGGAATCAGATTAACCACTCACAGAAACAGAGTTGTAAAACTATCCTAAAATTTTTTACATGGATTCATCTTTAATAGTAGCTTTCCAAATATAGCAGGTTGTATTAGCTTTGTGTTGCAGTTCACCTTGTTATTACGTTCTGTGATAATCTTCTAGTTGTGTAGTAGAGATTGAAGCTTTTGCTCGCTTAGGTTATGCAAAGAGCTAAAAAGAGGCGAACGTTTTATCCTGCTGCAGAATGTAATGATTCGGTCTGGAGAAGTGGTGAAACAAATACGTGTCACTTCCAGGAGTAACTTTGCTTTACCTTTGTTCTAGAGAAGGAACCCTCAGAACATCTATCATCTCATGCAGGAAGAGAAACATAAAATCAGACCTAAGACTTTTCCCCAAATTGCAAGATGTGATGCTCCACAGAGAACCTTGTACATGAGCAGGATGGTATAGCTGACCTTGTGGCTTGCCATTCCTATTGTCTAGTCCCTTGACGTTTGCTAAGTAATTTAACACACTACTGAAAAAAGAAGTTTTTGGACCTTTTGTATTGTGGAGAAAACTAATTTAATAGTTAACTTTTGGGAGCAGGCATAGAGATTCTTTTACTTAAGCTATTGTTGAGGGTTACGGCTGGGCTGGCCAATATTGAGCTAAGTAAAACAACACTGCTCAGAACTGGCTATTTAGCTCAAACCAGGACAGCTGCGCAACTGATATTTTGTGCTAATAAAGGAAACAAGTTAGGGTTTAGAAATGAAGAATATGTAAATACTTTCATAGAAGTCTTGCGTCTTTTACCTTTGTGGAAGTTCCCTTAGAATTGCTTTATCATACTCTTCCAATCAGAGTTTGCTTAGCATCGCTTCAGTTCTTGTATGCATCTGTGTAGTTTTCTTCAGTGGAAATGTTTTCTATATAAAGTATATCACATGTAGCTTTTTATAACAATTAATGATGATGATAGTCAAGTTTAATTTGAGATGACGTGTAAATGCAGGGAGCAGATCAAAACCACCTGCTTGACAGTTGTATTCTTCAGTGCTGTGATGTGGAGGAACTGCTCAGAAGTCTTCTGCGTCAGTATCTGCTTTCTGTTTGGATATGAAGCATGAGCCTTTGTGATTTTCCTTCCGTTCATGTCTAGTTATCTCCCTGACTGCTAGCAGCACATTATGTATGTATAAAAGTTGCTTGGAGAGTTTAGCCGTGCTTTTGAGCTCCTGATGAATTTATACTTGGTGGCTTAGGATCTTGTTTAATTGATAGGTCTCCTGTGTTAGTCATGGTTTTGTTTTGTCTTTGAAGGATTCTTTACCGTGCTAAATTGATAAAGGTTGTGAGAGCAATCTGTTCTGTGCTTTTTGTCTGAGGAGCTAAATTGAGTGTGTTCACATTTAGGTGCAATTTAGAATCCGAGTCATCTGCTTACTCTGTAGTTTTCATGTGGTCTGGGGTTTCTGTTATACAAATATGTTATTATGGTATTTTTGGCCTAGGTGCATGTAGCTGCTGAAGTTGCACCAGCTTGTAATAAGTCTTCAACTTCCTCAATTTTGTCTCCAAATTAAATCTAAACTCCTGTCTTGAATGCTGCCATATTACTGCAGAATGCAATGTTAAACACATGCAAATATAATTATATGGACTCTTACATTGACATTCTGTTTCTCTAGAATTCTTCCCACTAGGGATTACCAGTCATTTGTTTGTGTAGTAATAGTCGCCAAAACCTTGCATAGAGCTGCCTTTTTTTTTTTTCTAGGTCATGTGTCCGTAAGTAGGCATACATGACTTGAGCTTTGCAGAGGTTGTTCTCAGAAGTACTGATCCTGGGAAAACTTGACTGAGTTGCCTAATTTAATTTGGATACTTCCTTTACTAACTTAATGCTGACTACTTGTGCTTGGCTGGACATTGATGTGCACTTGTACAGGACCTTGCACTATTAAATTTGTTACCTTGTTTTGAAGTGATGGAAACAGGAAGGAGGATGAAAATAGCTATTATGATTTGGTAGCTACAGAACTTAGAAGTGACCATTGTAACGATGTATTTGCACAAATTTGGATTAGATTCTGAGATCAAAGGAAGCAGACTACTTAGTGCAGATTTTTTAATGAGTTGCTCTGAGACTATTCACTTCTTTCATATTCTTAGTTTTGCAGCTGAGTATTGAATCATGCGAAAGAATTAGGTGAAAGGAAAGTTGCCACTGAAGAACAACTGTTGTCTTCTAGGAAGTCCTAAAACACAGATAATGACTTGCCTTCCACTCCTCTCCTCTCCACCCCAAATTTGTGTGTGTACCAAAGTTGTTGTTGCTTAACTGTATAGATGGTTTACAAGACCAAAATAAGTAAATTCTACTACTCTGATTGGCACAGTAATCTGTGTAAAAATTCTTGTGTTGCATGCTGGCTGTCACTTTTAAATTGATTGCTATGAAGTAATTTGACCTTCATAGTGAGTACTAGAAGTAATCTTTTGGAATGTCATTGTCAGATATAGATAGATAATTTTTTCTTCGTTCAAGCACTTTCAGTTATGTTTAAAACAAAAATAACCTCACCTGCATTAACATCTGATGTGATTTGTTGTCTGCCTTTCAGTAGTATCTAAGCTATTTCTCAGCTTCCACAGAGTATAAAGTGGTTTTCCCACAGAGATCTCACAAGATGCTTGGGGAGTTATAAGGATAATAGGGGAAAAGAACTTGGCTCTAATGAGGATATTCAGTGGCTAAGTTTCAGGCCATGTATGTTAAGAATTAAGCTTGTTTACTGGGGAGATTGTTCAGAAAACTTCAAATCGGGATGTGTTCCTTCCCAGGAACTAATAGCTCAAATGGCTTGAAGCTGAATTTTTCTAGAACTCTTGATGTAGTTCTTGTGGTATCCACAGTGCTTGATTTCCCTTGGCTGCCTGCTGCTGCCCTGATCTTTTAAAATGAATAGCTTCTTGTCTGGTGGTGGTCTTGTGGGATCCATTTTTCCTTGATTAGAAGATCTCATTATTCCTGAACAAAGATGGAGAATAGAAGCCATTGGTTAATGATATAGTTACGTTGGCTTACACTTGATTCACTAGAAACTGATGGAAAATGTTTTGCTTGGAGTTCCAAGTTGGATGCGTCAGGATCCTTTCCTAGTCACGACTGTGTTGCTCTTTGTTTTCCACATTGTACTTGCTAAGGCTGGTGTAATGTTCAGATAAATTTTCTGAAGACTCAACTTGAACTGAGCTCTCTTTCACCTTTATCTGAGGACTGTAGTTGATCACTCGAGTAATTTCTCAAGCAAATGAAATAATTTCATTTGTGGATTTTATTTTTTTTTTACAATTATACCCAATTAAGACGTAAACCGCCGGCCCTCCCAGCAACTTTATCTTTTTATTTTTGCCTTGCTTCCCTCTCTTTCTCTAAATTTGGACGTATAATATGCAACTAAGTCTTGTTACTGAAGTAACATAACTAGCTCTTTCCAGTTGAGAATGACTGTGAACTTGCAAGTTCTGAAGCCTCCTTTGTGTTCAAAAGTGCCTCCAGCCTTTTGAGGTACTACGCTAGCTGTAGCGAACTCTTTGTGATTAAAAGGTTGAATCTTCCTTTCTAGGTTAACCTGAAACACTCAAATGCCTTATAGGAAGGGCAAGTCTGCTCCTGGACTTTGGTCTTGGTGTAAGCTCCATTGTGCCTTGTAATACTACAACTGCTGAATTATCTCAAATGTTGAGCTAACCTCAGCGACAGGTTGTGGAATTGTCTTCATAAGTGACCTAGTACCTCATAGTTCTCTCACCTGTTTGCTCTCTGCAACTATGGACAGATAGTGGATCTTAGGAAGAGCTCCTGTGGCTCAGTACTGAAACCTCTGTCAGCGCTGGCTGCTGGTCTGTGGCTGGGGAGAACGTGCTGACTGAGTGACTGTGCTTGTTCAGTGCCGGCAGGTTGGGGGTGAGTTTTCAGTAGAGCCAGCTTTCTGGTGGAGGCTTAGTCATGGCAGCTGTAGGAATCAACATGCACATCTTCTGCCTTGCAGCTCCACAGCTCCCTAAAGTGGCTTTTCTTTCCTTTTTGGTTTATTTTTCACTCAAGACAAGGCAGTGTTTGTCCTTTTCAAGTTGAGGCAAAGCAAGTTTCTGACTTCAGTTGCGGAAGGAGGGAAGAAGTCAAGATAACTTTGGGGAGAAAAACTAAAGTGATCTTGAAGTGGTGAAGCTTTCTGAAGAAAAAAGATGTTGGCGATGCCACAAAGATGACTAGAAGTAATGTGTGGCTAAGACTTCAGGTGACTTTTCTATCCCTATGTTCCTATTACAGCCATGTATTGAGAAGTGGTGTTGTCATGATAGAGGTAATTTTTGTCCCATCCTCTTCTCAAGTCTTTTGAGATAGGAGGAAATTCTAACAGCCTATCCTTGGCTCCTTAGGTGACAGGGACTTCCTATTCTTGTTGATTCAAGTGCATTATTATATTACATAGCTTTTGATTTGGGGCTGCTGTTGTCACTGTCATCCACTTTTTTTCATTAACAGGTTTTGCTATATCAAATTGACTTTTATGTTTGTTTTTAACTAATTTGCAGGATAAGGAAGGGCTAGGTTCTAGTAATATTCTGGTTGCAACATGGTCTAAGCTATTCTGTTCTCAGTATTTTGAAAGTATTTTCTCCAGAGATCTGTAGTCCTCTGTTTTCAAATCTATTTTCGGTCAGATGTATCACTTAAGATCTTGTATGGCTCTCATTAATTACAAGAACTACTTCTTCCGCATTGAGAAATGACCTTGTAAGCAACTGACAGTCTATTCTATTGCTACTAAACACCTTAACTCTCTGCCAGTCATTTTCAGCTGTGTATTTTTTTTTTTCCCCCAACTGAATCTGGTCTGTCAGTTGTCTCTGTCAGAATAATTTTTTCTTGCATTTCAGTTTCACACCATCTGTTTAGCTGCAATATATGTTTTGATTCTGATTGATAGATTTCTGGAGCTTTTAATTAGAATTATACCTTTCTGTCTGTGAAATGCTGCTTCTTCAGAGACATTAATTTAATTTTGTCCCTCAGGTGGAAATCACTTTAACTGATGGCGATGTTCTTTCTTTTTCTATCTCTGATGAGGGAGTATTTTCAATAAACATCTTTTAAAATGCGGAAGAAAGCTGTTTTTAGCAATGATGCTGTGTTTAGGAGCTTAACTGGAGAGACTAACCCTATTCTGTTGTGTGTGGGTACTGTAGTGATGTTATGCTGTGACTGTACCAACAGGTGATTGCCCAAAAACCTGAGACAAATCAGTTGCCTAATTTTTTTTCTAGAACTTTTTCTGTGCACTTTCACAGGAGTTCCTGTCTACAAAAGACTGGTGGTTCTATTTCAGTCAGGGCTTGGTTCAAGTGGAGGGATAAACTGCTCTGGATGTTAACGATTTGGAGATCAGTAATCCATTTTAACAGCCTGTGAACATGTTTGTGGAAAGTGAGGGGAGGTGACTTGCTCTTGCTTGAAAAGAACTGTCGTCATTTAAAACAAAAAAACAACCCCCCCAAAAACCAAGGGCACTTCAAAATTTCTTTGTGATATTGGTTAAAAACATGTAATTCAAGTTAGAATACTTTTGGAGTTGAGGACAGTGCCTGCTGTGCTGATCAGTGCTGCTTCATCTGCTCATCTTCATCCCTTTTTATCTTTGTTTTTGCTTAAAGCCCTTTGGAATTTCTCTGTATGTACAGCACTTAAGATAAAGAAATTTTGAGCTATTGTAAGGGTACTCCTAGGCATGATAACAGAAATGGTAATAAATTTTATACTAGTGGATCTAAGGTTCTGATCTCTAAAATCACAGCAGTTTTTAATGTCTGGCTCCAAACTCTTTTTTCCAAGAGCTGGATTCTGTCAGGGTTGGCTGCCAGACTGAGAGGTGAGGGGATATGGAGTGGAGGGAAGAGTGTGTCAATGAACATTCTCTTAAAATCTTTCAGAGGATGAGTGTCGATTACCAGAATCACATGCTGAAAGCAGAGGCGTAGGGGCATTCTTGTGCATGCTAATAGTTAAAAGACTATTTCTTGAGCTTTGTTTTTCAGTTGGTCTGTTTCCTTTATTCCTGGGGCTGGCAAGGAATGTATTAATTGACTTGCACAAAATGAATGTATAGTAGATTGTAAGGTCATACTGGTGTGTATTGCTGTGAGACCATAATAAACAACCTTGACAGTTTCAAAAGGTACAGACAGGGAGCTGTAAGTCTAACATTTTCACATCTTTTTTTTTATGGTAAACCTAAATATTTTAAGTCAGTTCAGCCAAACTGTCCCGTTCAGTTGTTTTTACTGACACTTGCTCTGGGTATGCACTGTTGAATGAGCATTTCAGATATGTCAGTAGCTTTTAAACTTGAAGTACTCAGTCATCTGTCTAGCAAAAATGATTATTTGCATTAGCAGCAAATACAGTTTCATGTGTTATGTAATACTGCCCTAATAAAAAACTTGACTTGGAGAAGTTTTTTTCGTGAACAATTTGCCCTAAAGTAGACAAGTTTCAACTTCAACTTTTCTTTTTAGGATGAGCTTTTTGGAATCTCTAATGGAAGACATCTACCTAGAATTTGGTAGTTGTGTTCCTTGGGACATGCTGTCTTGTCAAAGATGCATCACCAAAGAAGTTCTCAATACCCAGAGCTCTATGCTTGACTTGGAGAAGTTTTTTTCGTGAACAATTTGCCCTAAAGTAGACAAGTTTCAACTTCAACTTTTCTTTTTAGGATGAGCTTTTTGGAATCTCTAATGGAAGACATCTACCTAGAATTTGGTAGTTGTGTTCCTTGGGACATGCTGTCTTGTCAAAGATGCATCACCAAAGAAGTTCTCAATACCCAGAGCTCTATGTAAGAATATAATCTAGCCATACTTAAATGCTTCTCTTCACCTCTCCCTCACAGTAAGAAAACAGCAGACAGTGCACAGTTCTTGTATGCAGAAGTTTTGATTGCCCATTCTCTCTGTTTTAGAATATAACATGTAGCATATAAACGTCATATTCATATAATGTGGTCACATGACATCAAGCCCATTAACTTTAATTACAGATACAGAGACACTAATGTTCAATTAAACAGTTGGATTCTTTAAATTTAAGCAATTCTTTAAATTTTTTAAATATTTAAATATTTAATATTTAAATTCTTTAAATTCTAGCAATTTTAGCAAGAAAAACCTGCGCCCTGAAAGCAGTTCAGATGTCTTGTGCCTTCCTATTAGTCATAAAGAGTGTTTTTTCTGGACTTTAAGACCTTGACTTATGAATTTTCCCCAATCTGTCTTTCAACTTGTGTGATGTTTTAGTGGTTTTCGTGGTTTTTGTTTTTTTTGTTTTTTTTCTGACTGGGGAGGCGTTATATTAATTAAATATTTTGAAATGTTGATTTCAGAAAAACCTGGCTGAAACATATTTGCTTCATGAGGATGACAGTGGCTATAGCATCACTTAGTGAGGTGGGAACTTCTGGGTCACAAGCTTCTCTGAAATAGTTATAGAACGATGACAAGAGGTTGGCCTTCACATCCTCTTGAAGTGGTAGAGCTGGCTAGAGGTGATGTTCTAAGAAAATAGCTGGAGAGCAAAAAAAGAAACATCATTGAAAGTAAGGAAAGGTATTGCTTGTATAAGGAAGTGACTGTGCATTTCTGAAATGCCTGAATAAATGTAGTAGGAAGGAAAGCTGGAGACGAGACTTGAAGTGGTGAAACAAATCACGGAAGTAAATTTCTTGAGCAAAGAAAACTTGTTTTTCATAAGTGGAAGTTAGATATTGAGAAATAAAGCCTAAGGCAAAGGCTGGCTCTTCAGAATGAGGCAAAACCACACATCTGGAGATAAGTTTCTTAGATAAGAATGTGAAAGTATAAGAAACAGCCCAATGACCCTTTTGGAGTTGTGAATTTTAATAGATAACATATGAAAAGTCAGCAAAAGATAAGGAGCGATCAGAAGGATTTTGTGGATTTTTCTTGAGGTGGTTTGGTTTTTTGAGAGTGTGGTGGTTTTTGGTTTTGCTGTGTTTTGGGGGTTTTTGTAATTTCCCCCCCCCAGGAAGTTCTTTAGCTAATTGCTTATGAAGTTTTCTAGAATCTGAAAATTAATTATTGCCAGCTGATGTTAACTTCATCTTATGGAATATGTTCCAAGTTGTTCTTTCATATTTCTTAGGTATGTAACAGGCTTAGAGGAAAGTGGTTTTATAAGCGCGAATGGTTTCAGTAACTTGAAACACCAAGAACGTGTGCCAAGTCTTGTTTAGGAAAACTTGAGCTTTGCATTCATTTAGCAAACATTGTGAAATTTCAGCAGATCACCTGCTGAAAAACAAAAGTTTCATGACAAAGTGGGACGGGCAAGGTGGGAATCTACTTGAGGATGAAGAAATTACTTGTAGTTTTCAGAACTGGATGCTGACGTTGTCCAGTTAGCACACAACTTTTTTCAAAATTTCGTTTTACTTATTAAAACTGTTTCATGTATTTTACTGCAACTTCTTGGCTTTATGTGCTCCTTAATGGCAATGCTAGACATGTACTCAGTGTGGTGCTTCTTGAACGGGATAGAGTTGGTGAAACTGGATGCTTTTTAAATTATAAAGAAACAACCAAAACCCACCAAACAAAACCCCAAACAAAAAAACCCCCACAACAGAAAACCTTAAGCAAAAAACCCACCCTGAACAGCAAGGACAAAAAAAAAACCCCAGACACAAACAATGACTTCTCCTACCTTTCCAGGAAAAGATCTCCTGGGAAGAGTTCTTGTCCATGCATGTCTGAAAGTGAGAGAGGAGATGAAATCAAGGCTTGATTTTGATGTCAGTCTTCACTCAATTTATTTATGGGTAGAGCTTTTTTTTCCCAAGTCATCAAGACTTATGGCTATCAGAAGCAGATCTGAAATCTCAAGTCCTAAACATGAACTTGTATGTACTGGTAAAGAGCACCTAAGTAGATCGCAGTTCCTTGGCTGTGTTATAGTCAGTCATTTGCTACATAGTTAAGTGAAATACAGGCTGATGTGCAAACATCAGATGCTGTCCCTGTGGAATAAAGCAGGGGAATTTTTGTTTATTTGGAATTTTTTTTTCCAGATGAGCCTGTTCTGATCGATTCTGTTTAGAATTAAAAAACAGCAAACCAAAACTGACAAAGTGCCCAGAAGAGTCAGTCATGAAAACCAGTAATTTTTGTCAGTCCTTGTCTCTCACTTTATTGCATTCTGTTCTAGAAGTGCTTAGTGAATATTAAATTAGCATTAAGTCCACTGGAGAAATTACTAAAATATTGGGAAAGTATAAGTGTTTGCCATGAATTGTAGTAATGACATTAATTCTGACGAATGCTCATACTTAGAAGATTTTTCTGAAGATCGGTTATCACAGATTATATTTTAAACTAATTTATTAAGTATTCTTATTTGAGACAGTGAATTTGCTTCAGCACCCTTTAAAGCCCAAAAGTGACAAGACAGAAGTGCAGACCTACATCTACACACATGTATTCCTGTCCTGCTGAGATTGTCCATTTGATAGTTGAGTGAAAATATGGCCTAAAGAATGTTTGATGGTGTCTGACTTCTACCTGTGTCAGTTGCTTGGTCTTTGAAATAGCCCTGGGCTGATGTAACCACCAAATGTCTGTGCAACCAGCTGGTGCGTGTTGGATAGGAAAGATGAGCTACACTTACAGGATTAAGCTTGAATGGTTAAATAAGATCAGGAATTGAAAAGAAATAAGTAAAAACAAAAAAGTGTTTTGTGATATGCAGCTGTTATTCATATTAAAAACTCAAAGACTGAAAGTGATGCTTGAGCTAGGATGACACAATACTGTATTAATTATTCTTTATAATGCATACATCCTGGCTTCTTTGTATTGAAATAATGATTCTATAGCAACTGTGTCTTAAAACATATTCTGTAGTTTTCTTTGTGCTTCAGATTTAAAGCTTTGTGCTAACCAGTATTTGTGTGGAGAGTTCTTGTGCCAAGGTTGTCCTAGGCTGCTTCCGATAGAACATGCCCCAACAATCCCCTTAATTCTGAAAAATTTCAGAATTCTACAAAACTGAATTATTTTCTCCCTGGAATGTACAGTCTATGCTGTGCTACTCTTCTCCTCACACCCCTCAGCATTGTTAATGCAGTTGTTTCATGAATGCTTAAGCCAAGAATTCTACTGAATATCTCACCCCCAACCACTTCATCATTTGCGAGTAGCAGCTCAGGAGAACCTGTGGTTCGTCCATCTGGCATCTATTTTAGGAAGCTATGTCTGACACTCGTTAGAAACATCCTACTTGTTTGCCTGTCCTTGTGCGGCCTTGCCAGCAAACGTCAGGGAGATTCGAGTTCCTTGTAAGAACCAGGGTCAGTGATGTTCCTTCACGTGAAGGGCAGCCTCTCTTCCTTCTCTTCCTTGCCTGCCTTTACCGAGAGGCCTGTATTTAACCATCACCAAACACACGCATGACTGCAAGAGCTATCCCACTGTTAGTCATTCCGATTTCTGCATTTGTAGTTGAAACATTAGCTCTTCCTTGTATTTGTCTGCTGGCACATGGGATTGTGCCAGTGTAACCTCTTAGCCTGCTTGATTTTTTCCTGCAGGCTCTCTTTGCCTTTCACAAGGGCACAGACGACACTACCGAGGGAGATCTGAAGGGCATCAAGAGTAAATGCAAACCTTTAGAGACAGAGGTGAAGGGCACAGCAGTGTAAACTCTACTGTGAGAACATTCTGCCAGCGTAATATTTCCTTTATGTGTAGTAAAATCTGCAAACTGTGGTAATTAGTCAGGAGTTCCTGCAGGCTGAGACAAACATGTATTTCCCTGGAAGAAAGGGAATACTTGCATTGCTCAGTTGGTTCTGCTGCTTTCTGCAGGTCTTTGGTATGAATCTGAACAACAGTCTGCTCAGTGGGGAATTCAGCCACCGCACAAGTTGCAAAAGGTATTTTTTTTGTGGTGTTTTTTTAACACCTATGGTTTGCCAAGTCATTTTTCTTATTTTTATAAGGATGAGGACAGAAATGTGTTCCCTGCAAGCAGTTCCAGATCATTTGGATGCTTAATGTGGGTTATTAACCAAGCACTACTGTAATAGGTTTAAGAATGGATAGCTTATTCACAAAATCAGGGCACTTAACCTCGAAGATCAGTTTTCTCATTGTTCAGACAGAAAGCAAACAGTCTGAGTCATACCTGAAAGCCTTCTGTAATCAGGAGCAGCGATCTAATTTTTTGGAATTAAAAGCTGTATCATGAAGGTGCGTTACAAAAGTGAGATGGACTGCAGCGTGGAATTTGTGCATTCCAGCTATTGTGTGGCTATTTAAATTATTTTGGAGGCTGAAGCTTGCATGTGGTGCTATCCAACAAACCCCTAAATTATTAAATGCTCTATTGTGAGTTTGTTTTTCTGGTTTAATATGGGTAGCAAGCAATATCAAAATTACCAGATCTCAGCATTAGTGGGTTAGTGCACTTGGTACAGTACTCGTTACCGAAGCTACACAAAATATTTCCAAATTCTTCCCAGAACGGGTGGTTGTGGCAGAGCTTGTTTTTGCTCTAATAATGGTGCTTCATATGTGACTTACTGCAGATCAGAGAGAGGGGTCTATATTCTTCTACCTTCTAGGTAGTTACAGGCTGCAGCAAGATCTCCCTTTAGCCTTTTACTGAAGTTCAGCAAGCCCCAGCTCTCCGCCTCTACTCCTGCGTCGTGCTCCAGCTTCGTGGTAGTCTCCGCGGCCCTTTACTTCCCTCTCTCCAGAGTGTCAGTGCCTTTCTTGTGCTGGAGAGCCTGTAACTAGATACAGTATTGCACATGAACTGTCACAGATCCTGAATACAAGAGATTAATCAGTTCTTGAAAATTCTGAAACCCTTCAGGCTACACTCTTGCTAGTACAGTCTGATCAAGGGTGGCCTTCACTGGTCAAGGGTCACTGCTGAAGTGTAGTGGCCCAATGGATCTCTGAGATCCTTTTTCTGCAGAGGAACTCCGTGGTCAGTCAGTGCTCCACCTGAAACTGCTGCATGGGCTGATTTTCCCCTAGGTGGAGAACTTTACGTTAGTTTTTTTTTCCATTGAAGTACGTTGCAAAATGTTTAAAACATATCAGTCTTCCTAGAAGTCCTTGTAAAAAATAAAAATGATTTCTCATGCTTATTACTAAGTTATCTGTTTAAGAAGAAAAAATAACTTAAGTTTTACATATACATAGAATGTATCATCCTTTTTCTTTTTTTCTCTTTTTAAAAAAGAAGAAATTACTTGGGCTGGACATTACTTGTCTTTTTCTCCTTACAACTGATGTTCCTGCTTGACCAAGTGACTTGGAATCTAATGGAATTTGTATTTCATAAAATCCAGTTCCAGGACTTCATTTTCCATGTGGCAGAAGTAGAGATGGAAATATGTTAAATCTGAAGATATGCAGATTGTGCTGCCAGAGGGCTTCAGGGTACTGTTATAGTTGAGTAGTTTATCATAGTAACTTTGAAGTTCTTGGACTGAAGGCCTAAGAGAGTTGCCAAGTGCTCTCTATAGGGAATTGCAGTCGTTTAAGGCTAAGAGGCTAGTGGCAGTTCAGACCCATTAAAGACAAATTAACTCCATAGCAGAAATCCTAGAAAAAGGTTAAAATAATAAAACAGATATTGGGTGTGTAAAGATTGCAAAGAGAAGCCAAAAGCTACTCCATGGGTACATTTACACATAGGAGTGGTTTTTGGTCCTTTTAATGGTGATGGGTGTTAGCATGTTCCCAAACTAAGAACAAAAGTATTTGTCAAGAGAGGAGGGTTTTACTGAACAACCTTTTGCCTCCAACGTTGCAGGTGGCTTTCACAAAAAATCAAGAAGCTGTTCCTCATGGCTGTAAGCTCCTAGAGTGCATTAGGCAGCTGAATGAATAGTTAACTTATTGGTGAGAACGCAGTGGTGTTTCGTCCAATTCAGGTGTTGTATTTGTGTTCTCAGATACCTTGCATATTAATTAGGGGCTGGGAAAACAAATCCAACGGGAAATTTTTGAAGGGATGACTCTGCTGTCATTCTAGCAGGTGTTTTGGATCAAAACAAGTCCTTTAGCAGTGTAATGGCAAAAACCAATAAAAGCCTTGTTTCCCAAGAATACGTGCTGCTTGAGTTATTTGGAGGAATTGGGCTAATGAAAAAATATCACTAACCATAGATGCAGGAATCAAGATTCAGTTACTAACAGTTGAATTTAGCTCTCTCGTTTTGAAGGTTACTGCCAAGTTGATTTATCATTTAAAATAAATCCTTTGGAAGGTACTAAAAATTATTCATAACAAAGTGTGTGCTATATTCTCAAAACAGTTCATAGGGGAATTATTTTTCTTCTATTCTTTGTGAACTTTTGCAGATTCCATGGATTGTGTGCTAGCTGAAGTTTGTTTAAATGCAAGTTCCTGATGGTGCACTGCATCCTGGCCTGTTTGGTTCTTGAGGAACAAGAGATCTTTATTAATCCCCAAGTGCTTTTTACTGCGTAGTGTACAAATCTTATGCATCTGCTGTTTTGACGTACCAAAATAGCAAACAAATACATCTTCTGCCATAGATTACATGGGGTGTTGGTTTAATTAAGATTCTTTTCAGAGTATGGGGTTTTATGCTGATTTAGTTGTCTGAAATGTGACACAAATATGTATAGCTTTGAGCTGGTGTACAGTAGCCACTTTGAGAACGTAGCAGGAACAGACACTAAATCTCGTACTTGAGGTTCTATGACAAGAAATATGTACTTACCTTACTTAGGAAGCCGTTGGACAGGAAAGAATCCTAGTGCTGTGTAATCTGGGCAAGAGCTGTCTTTTGAAGTGTAGGCAGTTAATTTTTCTTAAATACAGTATGCAGTTTCTCTTCTGCTCTTATTCTTCCTTTATTAATATAAATGAAGAAACATCTGAGAACTTTGAATTAAGTTGCAGCTGGTGCTCTCTTCCCTTCTCTTTGGGTAGCAGATTATTTCTACTTTGTATTTATTTTCATTTTGTGTGATGACTCCCTAGGTTAAGGACAAGTAGATTAATAGATGGGCACTATTTAGGAAAGCATTTAGGAATTGTGTTTGTCATTGAGGTGCAAAATTAGCTACTGCTTTGAAATTATTGGACATCAGAGATGGTCTTTTTGTTTTGTTGGGAATGCCAGTGTGTTTGCCAGATTGGCATCTAAGAGTTCTCTGAAAGGGTGGAAAGATTTGCTCTAGGGCACTTGCTGACGGTGAATGGCTTTAAGCAAATGAGCTAATTGTGTTTCTCCTAGAAAGAGAACTAAATTTAGGCAACTTCTTTCCATGGGTATCTGATTTTAAAAATCAAACAGACAATTGTAGTCCTCAACACTCACAACTATGATAAGGGCCCAAATTTTGGATTATTTTGGAGACTACAGTGCATAGGGGGCTCAGCAGGTAGCAAAAAGATATCTGAGAAATAGGGACTTCCTACAATCCAGTAGTGTCGTTTTGAGTAAAGGGATTTAATATTTATGTATGTATTATTGATTCGAAGATTGTTGGAAGACTTCAGCACCCGATTGCCTTGGTTATTTGGTCTTTTGTAAGAGTTGTCAAGTTTTACTGTATTAGTGATGTGTTGTCAAAGTCAGTTCTGATCTTGTATATGAGAAACAAGCTCAGAACTGTTTAAGATGAGTGTGTATATTTGCTGAGGTATGTGAGTCTAAAAGGGAAGCGTGTAGTGCCAAGTGGCCAGTGGATTTACTTCTTGAGTCATAAAGTTAATAAAGCCCAAGGAAGAAGATGGGGATCGAGAACTGTGTCCGGATGTTTTGGAAGAGTTGAGTGGTTAAGCAGAGTAATTATCAACTGAAATTTAAGTACTGTAACAAAGGAAATCTGTATACTACTAGGGCTGTTTGAAGATGTGTGATGGCATGCTCCAGAGAATGTTGATGCTTTGGAAATACTTAAGTCTCTCAAGCTTACTACGCTGTATTTAGAGAATAGTGAAAGATGAAGCAATTCATGGAAGGAATTCTTGCTATGAAGCAGGATTTGCTTCATTTGCTCCAAGCATCACTGTTTGTAATAAATATGTACATTGTGTGACTTGGTCTTCAACATCTACAAAACATGTATTGAATTAAATTGTTATTAGAACATAGCAGGATGTGTTCATGAGTAAAGCTCCCTTTTAATAGTTCAACTGAACTCAGTTTCATGATGTCTCCTGCTATTTTAGGCCAAATCATGTTTCTATTCCCACTAAAATAATTCCTTCCATGCTTGTTTTTTTAAAGCTGCCATTTTACCTGCATTGTCCTTAACATCTTTTATGTTAAAAAGAAAAAAACAAATTGACAAGAGAGACCTAATACCAAAAGCTTATCTAAAGCTGGAATAGATGACAGTTTCAGTTTGAGTGATACCAACTTTGCTGTTGTCACACCAGAAGAGACCTGTATTCCTTAATGGAGTTTGCTTAGGTTTTCTTAAATGATGGCATGATATTGTCTGAATGTGAAATGATAAAGAGCAGTAGCTGAGCTTGTGTACGTCTGGGGTGACATAAGTGTATTGAGTAAGATCCAAGACGCGCTTGGCTCTGTGTGCTATGCAAAATGCAGGAATTCTGCACAAAAAGAACTTTGTAGAATGAATGTGTCTGCACGTAGGTATTTGTTGAAATTAAATATAAATTAAATTAACCTTTGCAATATAGTTTTCTCCATGTCTTTGACCCAGACAATTTCTTATCAAAGCTGTGGTTGCTTCCAACAGTTCTGATGTGTTCAAAAGCCAACCAGGATTAGACATGAAGGTTTAGCTTTTTGTAGTTGAAACCCGCTATTGAGCTCATAATCAGCTGCTAAACTTCATAAAAGAAACATAAAATATTATGTTGCCCACAAATACCAGCTGTAAACCACTAATATCTGCATTAGTTCAGTAAGTTCACAGTCATGAGGTTTGATTGACTAATGAGGTAACCTGTGGCAATCTGCTTCTTTGCAGCAGTGTTACATTTGTTGTGGACAGGAGGAGGAAGGGTTACATGGTAGTTTATCAAGGTTTTAGTCTGTTTTTCTTCAAGTGGCAGATAAACCTTTGAAGGAGAGCAGTCTGGAACATACAAATGTTCAGAAGGTGAATACTGCATTGTAAAACAAATAAATGTGGCAGTTATCAATTAGATCCTAAATGATTTAAGGAAAGTGAGCTTCATGAAGAATTGCTCAGAGCATTGTCTAAGAAACAGAAACCTTCCACTTAGATACTAACCTTCAGAAGAGATTAATAGAATGGCTGATATTTTGTTTACAAAATAGGCTATGGCAACCTGCAGGAGTAGAGGAAAAAGCTATCTCAAGATCTGTATTGATCAGAAAATGTTGGAATATTTTTTGGAATAGGGAGCTGCAGATTTCACCAGGGGAAGGATGTTGAGTAGCAGGAGTGTTCTTGGGGCTGAAAGTAGAGAAGGGTGAAGCTGGTGTGAGGAATTGGTCTCACAGACTGAGCGGGAGGGTGGCGTGATCAAGAGATTGCTATGGATGTGGCAGGGAAGGAGTTCTGCACACGCGGAATGCAGTTCTGCACACGCTTGGTCAAGCTGAGTAGAGCTGTGCTGAGAATTAAGTCGTAGCCAAATGGCCAGAAAGCAGGGCTAGCGACGCCGTGTTGCCCCATAGCATTAGCTGACTCCTACCTACCTTGGAAAGTTCTGCCCGGCTCAGTGTTGTGCTTCGCCAGACCTTTTCTGAGATACAGGCAAGGGAAGACTTCTGAAGGAATGGCATGAAAAGCAGGTGGGAAACAACATGTGAGTAAAACGCGAGCTATTTATGCATTGCTTACTCCAGACTTGATTCTTTCCAATGCTGCTTGCAGTCAGGTCATGCTGGCGCACAAGGGAGTAGTTAATGATGCACCAGGGTGGAAGAACTGAACTGAGAACAGAAGAGGAAATTAAGGTGGAAAATCTGAAAAATGCAGGCAGTGATTCAAAGGTATTTCTGGAGAAAAGCATGTTTCAATTAACAGAATAAAGGCAAATGGAAGAGAATAGCTGGTACATGCAAGGGAAGTGCCCTGTCGTTGTTTTGTGGGCTTTTTTTCTTTAATGGACCTTTTTAAAATACAGTGGACATAGGCAAGGACACTGTTCTTGTACATAAACCTGAAATGTAGGGGGTTTTTTTTCCTCCCCTCATCTCCTTACTGTTATCCTTAGTTTCCATCTGTGCTAAAGAAAATGGTTTCCTGACAGGAGAATACCTTTCTTCTATTATTTAACTATGTCTTATGCTAAAATGCATAAACTGACTCTTAAAAGTTTATTCTGTTTTTAAACCATTTTATGACTTAAGAATTTTATTAGTAGTATTTTGACATGTGTCAGTAACCATCAGAAATAGATCTGAATAGTATAAAACACTTATTTCTGCACTCGATAGCATACTGCTTCAATTCTTTTCACGTCTTGCTTATACCTTAGAAAGATTCACTATAAGATTGATGCAAATGCTTGGAAAAGATATGCAAAAAATGTGTATTCTGTGCCTGTATGGCTTCTGTTTTTAATGGCACAAAAGATGTGTAGATTGGGGTTTTCTCAGGATGAACCATAAGCTTAATCATCGTCATCTTCATTGCAGGCTTCTAACTACCAGACTGCCCCAAGTTATGGAATGTCTAATACTGTGTTAAGTTTAGTTCTTTGTGTGCTTTTTTTTTTTAATCTTTTAAATTCCAGGAAGTTAATGCACCAGCATATTAAAATTACACTATAAGGAACTTAATTCCATATCTGTTTGCATCTGAGATTTAGGGAATGTGTGAGAAAACAATTACTTAAGTTTAGAAGTACGAGGAGTTATTTCCTTAGATGAATGAAAGCAATTACCTGGACTCATCTAAATATTTACATTTTTGATAGCTCAAGGAAATAAGACATATAATGTATTTTATATGGGCTTTAAAGTTTTTACCTCCTCTTATTTAACTTGTCCAGTAGTAGAAGTTTCACTGTCAACTGAAATTTGCCAGGCATTGTGGAGCTGACCAGTCTCTTCAAAATAGGAAAAAAACTCTGTTTTCATGGTCAGAAGCACTAGGGGAAGTTAATAGATAAACTAAAAAATCAGTCTGGTTTCTTGTCTGAATATTGAAAATGTACCTTTTGACAAGCTTGAACTTCACGGTTCGCAACAGAAGAAAGAAATTTGTTACCATGACAATTGCTTTTCATTTAATGCTGTGGAAAAATATTACTTCGTGTCAGCAGAAAAAAATGATCGTAGGATCATAGAGTGATTTGAATAGGAAGGGACCTTAAAGACCATCGCCCTTGCCATGGGCAGTGTGCATGATAGAGAATTCCTGGAAATTGTGCCAGCCAGGACTTTCTCCCCTGTAGGATAGTACGTGAATGATTACAGATGCTTAAACTATTGCCAGCACTTCAAGATTTTTCACCTTTTGTTTGCAGGATTACTTGCCTAGACACTTAGAAGTCACAGTAGACATCCACCTGTGCAGCATTTTTCAGAATATGTACATGATAAGTGAAACTTTCCTGGAAATTCTGACTTGTACTCTTTCCTCAAATTCCCTTTTGTACAAATAGAAATAATCGAAACAGCACTTAGGAATGCCTATCTGTTCAGAAATTATTTCAGTGTCAAGGTTTGTGTGGATGTGAAATGATTGCCAAGTGTACTTAAAAATTATACTCTATAATCTTGCTTTTTGTCATTGAATTTTACTAGAAATGAGAGGGAAATTGAACCTTCTAAACAAAAAGGGTGTATGCCAGTGAGCATGAATGTGGGAACTATAGTAAAAAATGAATTCCCTAAGAAAAGCCTCTACTTGCTGCTGTGGATTTTTGATCTCATCCTCTTTTACAAATTAATGGTTTGACCTCTTTTCACTTGATGGCAATAGACAACAAAATTTGTCAGAATGTTTTGTGTTTTGTACAGTCTCATGATCTTGTGATCAATCTTATGCACGCTTTTTTTGTCATGAAAACTGTTACCCAAAAGTCTTCTATATTTTTGATATTAGCAGATTTTGGTAGACATAAAATGTAAATTATAAGAAAGTTTACTACAATATTAGAAAATTTAAAGGCTTCTTGTATCTAGGAAACTGACACTCAGAAGAAGTTTGTGGTGACTTGGAGGAGAGTATATTTGTTTATTAATTGTAACTTTGCTTATTAATAAACAAATATATAAGCATATTGCTTATTCTGGTAAAATAAGCATGGTTGAAGACAGGGAGGAAAGAATAACTGTTTGTTTTGTCCCTGTTGGTAAGCACTAGGTCAGGTAGAACCTCCTGGAAGGTAAAAAAAAAAATAAAAATAATCAAGCCCCCCAACCCCAGATAACAGGATGTGGTCAGGCAGGAGAGCTTTAGGGGTTCCTAGCAGAGCTAGCTCTAGAGGAGAGAAAACAGCAGGACCAGGAGTACACTACTAGGTGTGCAGTACTCAGTGGTAGCAGTAGTGCCAGCAGGTATTGGGGATAGTCTTTTGAAATGAAATGACAGAAAGTGTCTTCCTGTTGGGCAAAAAAAAGGGTTATTCTTGGTTTGTTCCAACGCTGAAGGCACCAAAGGTAGTGTGGTGAGAGCTGTCCTTAGGTGTAGGAGCAGTCTTGCAAAAAGGATTATGTTCTAAATGCCTTCATTTTAATTTGACTCAGCTTAGAATTAGATTTGTCTCAAGCTAGGGTGCTTTAGTTTGATGTCTATTAAGGCTTAAATTTATTAGATAGTAATTTCTATGCAGTTTTGGTGTAGTCACTGCAGGAGAGTGGGCAGCTCAAGGTTTTGGCTACAATGGATTTTCCCTGTTAAGAAAAAGATGCCAGGTCCTTATTAACTTTGCATCTACACCATAAATTAGCACAGACTGAAACAGAGTGTGGGAAGTAACATTTGATGTATGACCACACGAAGGAAATGTGTCGGCACATGACAGATGTGTTAGGAAATGTAGAGATTAAAGACAAAAGGTAGGAATTGGCAGAGAGTGAACACACATGAGAAATGGGTCAGATTAACAGCATCTTCTGAAAACCAGCATTTCCAGACAGCTGGGATCAGGAGGCTGCTCCACTGTGATGCTTGGAAAAAGACTCATAAGCTGTACTATAACTTTGCAAATCTTCCAGGGATCTATCTAGTAGGACCACACTTAGGGGTCACTGATGTCTGTCATTCTTTTCTCAAGCTCTGTGTAGCCTAAATTTCTGTGACAGTCTGCACTCAGATGTAGGATAATCCCAGAGTTTGATCTTCATTTTGGGTCCAAGAAATCTAATTCAGTTGTATTATACCAATTGGTTCTTGAATGTTCCTCTTAGGGAACTGTAGTCTTGAGAGAGAAAGAAGCATAGAGTGAGCATCAGTACCAGAAACAGAGATGGAAGCAAGTTCATGTATGAGAGAAAAAGGAAGAGGCAAAGTGCATTAGGATTGGTGGTTTGATTTTTGAGATTTTAATGGAAACATTAATTTGTACAATTTGAGCAGCTGCTCCAGTGATGGAGATCCTTCCTGCTAACAGAATTTTGGATGTCGGTTACAGTGTCTGAATGCTGGTTTCTTTTTCCCCTGCAGTGATCTAGAAAAAAATAATATCACAAGAATCACAAAGACAGACTTCACAGGACTGAAGAACCTCCGTGTCTTGTGAGTATAACAAAAAACTTGTCTTTCTTTGCATGACTAGATTGGGATGCTGGTACAAAGAATGAACATAATTCTAGTAGTTTCTGCACATTAATTAGTATTCTTTTAAACCAGGCAACTGGAACAGACAGTGATGTGTAACAGTAAACTTTAGTTGAATGCTAAAGTCTGAATCTAGTTTCAGAGCTATTTAATTTTTTGTGCTTCTCAATTGTTTTAATAAATAATGTGGTAAAAAAATTTGGTCAGTGTTATAATCACTTATGCATAAATCAATTATACTGCAAGACTAGCAAACAGGACTGTCAGAGTTTGGTCACTTTAGGGTAGGTTCCCATTGATAGCACTTTTGCAGAAGATTGAGCAGAACTTGATTAAGGATAGATGTAGAAGTTGTGCACAAGTAATAGATAAAAAAAAATTCAGGTGCTACTGTCTCTTGATCTAAAAGTATCAGTAAAGAGCTTAACTGTACTTCTGAATGGGCCTTGAGTATCAAAATGGGAAACATCAGCCTCCAGAACTTGTCATTAATAATTTTCTATTTTCTCTTCCGTGAACATCAAATGGCACCACTAATTTAGTGATGAAAAATAGGACTATTTCACAGATTATTTTTTTTTGCAGTCATACACTGAGCTTTTTTTTCTTAAGAAAATTGTGGCTTAAAAGAACAAGAAATAGACTTTGAAGCTGTTTCAATACTTTTAGGAGAAGTTGGAAGTTCTTTCTATTTGAAGTGATTTCATTGTTCCCCTTGAAATTACTCCAGAATTTTTTCTGAATTACATCAAATAGTTTAGATTCCCTTTGGATCAACATGGAAATGGATATTGATGTCTCTGCCAGAAATATTATGGGTCTCTGTTTTTTGCTTTGTGGGAATTTACTTGCTTTTTTTGAAAAATGCAAGCTTAGATACATAGCTTCAAATATTTGGGTGTGCATGAGAGAAGCCAGGTGAGAGAAGCAAAATAGTTTTTAATGTACTGAATTAGTTGAGGCCAAGCCCTTAGGTTCTTGGTGTTTCTGGAGCTCTCATTTAAAGCAGGTGTTTTCTGCCTTCACTGGTCTCCTATTTGGGAACGGAGTGCTCCTGTAGAGATGTTAATTTGGAGGTTTCTCAGTGAGAAAACATTGCAGATGATCTCCCCAATAACACAGCATGTGTTTAGGTCTGTTTAAAAGCAGTGGCTGAGAAGTTTTTATTGACAGTGGTTCTGAAACATGAAGGTTGGGTTTTTTGTTAACATTAACCAATGGATGAAGTTAATTTCTGTTTTTATATATAAAAGGAAAAAAAATTATTTAGTTTTGTTTGTCAAGTGCTATTTACGTAACAGAGAGTACATACTCTGTGTGTGTGCCATCTAGTTAGCTAGCAGGATTTTACTCAACTGTTGCACTTAATTCCAAGTTCTAGTTGCCAAGACAAAAGCCTCGTCTTGAGCTGGTCCCAGTACTGACGGAGGCAGGTTGGTTTTACCACTCTGACCTCTTCTTCTGAAACAGGCAGCTCTTAGAAGTTAAGAAACACACAAATAATCTAATCAGCAACCCCTAAACATTCTTTTACATAGTTCTTAAGATTGCTCTCTGCAGTCGCTGTTTTCCTTTAATTGTCCTCTAAAACAAGTCCTTGAAACTGTTGAACTGTTCCAGTTATTAGTGAGAATTCAATCAGTGGGTTAATTGAATGCTGCCAATGAAAAAGCGTGTCTTTTTTCCTACTACCTTAACACTTTTGAACAAGCTGTCATATACTAAGAAAACATTTCAAATCTCTTGGAAGACTTTTTGTTCCTGTAATGTTTCTCTCATCTCTAGCAGTGGAGTTGTTTAGATTTCCTTGGCTCCCATCCCAACTGTCAGTACCATTCTGGAAGTCTATTAAAATACATGTACTGTACTATCATTAATGCCAGTAGTTGTTTTGGTTTGGTTCATTTTTTATAGTGTCAAACATAGCTCATGCTGCTGCAGTCGTTTGTACTGAATGCCCTTAACAGCAGGCAGAATATGCAGCTGCTGTCTGTACATGAATTTACTGTTCTGTGTTCAGTACAGGTTTGTGGAACACAGTCATACAGCCTTGAAGGACTGTAGTGGTTGCCACAGAAGTAATTAAAAGTGAAATACCTTTATTAAAAAAAAAAGTATATTAGATTTTGTTTTCTAGTCTATGAAGATCATCTGAAACTCGACACGTGCCATATTGTTGTCTGTCAACATACCCATTTCCGTGCTTTGCATGTTCCTGTCATAGCTGGTGTCATTCTGGTTTTTCTTATTTTACTTTGTGCAGCTTTTTGTACTTTGTGCACTTTTGCTCTCCAGAAGTCCTTCGGATTTTTCCTTGTTTTTTTTTCCCCTTTGCTTTCTCTTATGGCCTCCTTTGTATTGCTGGCTGTTCTACGTTGCTGACACTTCTTTTTTTCCCCTTTCTTCCCCCATATGTGAGGAGGGGGGTTTAATGGGAAGCACAACTATGAAGCTTGTCCCAGAGTTACTGGAAAGGTATTCTAGTCCTGTTTTCAGACATCAGAATAAGGACAACAAACAAGTGATGTGGAAATTTGCAGAACAGTACAGCAGCAGAAAGTTTCCAGTCTCAGACTGACTACACACACGCAAACTATTCCTTTATGCACCTTCTGCTTTTATCCCGTGTAACTTTCCTTTTCCACATGCCCTTTTTCCTCCCCTTACTTTTAGGAATATGTCTCTCTGGTTCACATGCTTGTGAGTTGTTTGCTTGTTTGTTTTTCATTTTATTTTTTGGTTTTCTTCCGTGGTCTTAGCTATGGAATAATTCCTTGCTGTTGCTCTGTTCAACTGTTCTCCGGCTGAACAGCTCTGAGCATCCTCAGTGGCTGATGAGTGGAGTGGGTGTTGAGAACAGGCAAAACTACTGCTATTCCACTCAATAGTCTTGACTGAGCCCAGGCTTACTGTGCGTTAAACTCTTCCTTTCTGTGTGTTAGCTCAAGCCATCTAATATGTTCAGAGATCTTAGAGATTTAGCCTGTGTCTGAGTGCTCTTAGAGAAGCAGAAAAGGGTGTGTGCTGAGAGACGAGAAGGGTCGCTTTCAGTGAGACTGTTGGTATCTCTGTTCCGTGGTTTCTCCTTTAAAGAGCATTTCTGCTGTGAAAATGAATAGTAATTTCCTGCACAGTGTAAATCAGAGAGAAGTCAGTCTCCCTTGCTTGTAACTTATCTCAGTCTCAGGGGGTGAAGAAAAGCAGGGTCAGGCGTAGTGGACACCTGGGACATTTCCCTCACGTTTGTACTCCCTGTTGTACAGCAGAGCTGTATCCAGTTGTCACACGTAACTGCCGCGGCTGGATTTCTGGAAGGATTGAGCCCCTTTGGATTACTTGCAGACGGTTTACTTTGGGGCAAGCTCAAGATCTTTGCAGATCATAAAGACTGGACCAAGAAAATAAAAAAAACATGTTGATGTTGAGCAGTTTCCTGCTGTGGGCTGTAGGAGTCAGTTAACTCGGTTACAATACAAAAACTAAGAGTAACATGCTAAAGATACAATGATTAGCCTCTAGACCAATGCTTTTCTGAATGTAATAGTTATGGTTATAGAATTTGAGGAAAAAAATGTTACTGGCAGTCAGTATGCAATTTTTTGAATCGGTTTCCTGTTAGTGACCAAGAGAAACAGTGCTGCTCTGCTCAGATAGTTTTAATAATCTCTAATTATAACCGTTGCTGGTACTTCTGTGAAAAGCAATTTTGTAGCATGTGCGAGGAAGTGGGGAAGCTCTTCTATTCTGTTGTTTCAAAATTAACTGGTATTTCTGGAATTGCAGACACTTGGAAGAAAATCAGATTAGTGTGATAGAACGTGGAGCGTTTCAGGATCTAAAACAACTTGAACGGCTGTAAGTATCTCTATTTATATATCTATGGAAAATCTACTTTTTCTACCTCGCTGATAAAGGCCATTAGTAATAGCTCATAATTCTAAAATTAACTTCCTTTAAGAAAGAGATGGGTACCTGCCTAAATTCAAGTTTGCTCTTAAACACGGTTGAAATTATCGTATGATAGCTAATACGTGAAATAAAATGTACAGTTGCTTGCCAAGAAAATAGAACTGTTGGTGGCATTAGAATCTTAACATTTTTACAAGGGACATTACCTGGGCAACTCTTAAAATTGGTATGTAGGTGAAGAAAGATTTTAAAAATAATAATTTTGAATTATTTGTGTATTTATATGCATATAAAAAACCCAAACCCTGT
This sequence comes from Apaloderma vittatum, assembly GCF_000703405.1. Taxonomy (NCBI): domain Eukaryota; kingdom Metazoa; phylum Chordata; class Aves; order Trogoniformes; family Trogonidae; genus Apaloderma; species Apaloderma vittatum. Next base: position 7,239 of record NW_009715562.1, on the reverse strand, counting down.
GCTAATGGAAGTTGCAGTTGTCTCCTCTGATAATGGCAGTGTATCTAAAAGCTCCTTTAGACTTAATTTTCTGATTAACTCTATTTCCTTTTAAGTTGCATAATGACGCCAATGATTCCAGGGTATCATGTAAACACTCAGTGGAGAAAAAACTGCAGGTTTCTTCTGCTTTTGATAGCAATTAAATTTTTTCTTTTTAAAAAAGGTGACTATAACAGATCTCTTAATGCAGAATTTGTTTTATAGAAAAAATACTGGCCCTGCAAGAGTATATGCTTAAATATCCACGTCCAAAAGTAATGCTATGTCCAGTTGCTACCCTTGGCTGTTTAGGGTAAGCGAACTGTTTGCTATCATCATGAAACCAGGTTAGTTTTGTCCGCTTGTAATGGGAGTAGAACAAAACCTCTGAAGTATTGAAATACTTCTCGGAATTATTCGTTGTTAGAGATGATTATTAAAAAAAAAAAAATCACATGCTGGTTTGGAATGCCTGTTTCCTAAATGAAGTAGGGTTTTTTTAATGCTTAATTGTTACTCTTAGCCGCAAGGCATTTGTTGTAGGACTCCGTGTTTTCCAACTGGTACTTTGCAAAGCAACTTTCAAGAGTTAAATTCCCACTAGCAATTGTTCAGAAGTCTGAAATATTGAGCATATGCTGTACTAAAACTGTTTCAGATGATCTCAGGATTAGATTTGCATTTAAGTTATTGAGCTAGTGCACTGAACTTTTAAAATTAATTTACTTGGGATTTTTGTCTTGAATTACAAAGCTCCATTTGTGGCAATAGGGGAGATAAGTTTTAATTTCTGATTGTGACCAATTTTTACCTATATTCAATTAGAAAGCAGTTTCAGGATGAGATCTTTACCATAGCTGATTTATTTCACATTTCTTGGGCAGTAAAAAATAACCAGCTTAGTTTTCCAAATTTAAGCATGGCCTGACACTATAGAAAACAGATTGCTGATGTTATAGCTTGTCTTTGAGAGTCAGTAGCCTAACTATGAAGGCCTAGTTGTAAGCTCATTTTATATATATGTATGTATATATCTGTGTGTCTGTATATACATAAGTGAATCCTTCCCATATCTCTATTTACATTAAGATTGGTTTAGTTAAACTGCAAAATGAGTTCTGAAAAAAATGCCTGAGGAGGGCTAGCAATTAGTAACCAGAGATGATACTCAAGTGTCATTTGAATGTCATATTTTTCTGTAGAGCGTGATCTGTTAGAAAATGTAAATGTGTTTTGTGAAACTAGAAGTTAGGAGATATGACACCTTTAACAGTGCTTCTGAGTATGTGTTGTTTGAAAGTCTCTTTTTTTTTCTCCTCTGTGAACTCTTAACTTGGTCTGTTAAACATACAGCATCTCTGCTTCTCTTTTAGGATTGCCTGTCATTAAAATATTTCCTAAATGAATGTAGTATGAAAGGGAGGCCTGGAAACTTGCAACTTTTTGGTATTTTAGCTTAAATCATTTTTAGGACAAAACTATAAATCTGATGTTTTTGCTATGAGTCAGTAGGCTTTGGAGAATGAGCTGTGGAAAGTTTGGCCTAACTTACAAAGGCTAAATTGCAACATTTTAGGTAATATTAAAGCTATTTTATTAAGTATTGTCATACATTGCAAAATTTTAATGAAGAAAGTATGCTGGCTCTTTTCCATTTAATTTCTTTCAAATAAATAAAAATTGCTTATATTGCTTCGATTTTGGAATAATCTTTTTTGATCTGTTGAAGTGGATGCGAAAGTAATCATTAACTGCTTTTTAAACAAAGCAGCTGCATTGGGTCAGACTTGGAAAAAAAGGAGTAATTTCTATTTCTGGCAAAATACCATATATAAAGGTCTTTTATTCGAAGTAACAGTAATATTGTTCCACTCCTTGCCCATGGTAATCATTCAAAGGGCATAACCTTAGGTGAATATTATTTTAGCTTAATATATTTTTGCTTGTCTGGATGTTTAAGCAAATTCACCATTATTAACTGAGTAAATTAGCAGAACTTTGTTTAAAATATCCTGTATAACAGTCCAAATAAATTTTAAATAAAATGCCTGTAGAGCTGTTAGCCACTACTGCCAAAAGCGCCATTATGATGGCTCTTCAGTTATTTGGATTTTACTCTGATTTTTTTCATATTCTGATTTTTTTCATATTCTGATTTTTTTCATATTCTGATTTTTTTCATATTCTGATTTTTTTCATATTCTGATTTTTTTCATATTCTGATTTTTTTCATATTCTGATTTTTTTCATATTCTGATTTTTTTCATATTCTGATTTTTTTCATATTCTGATTTTTTTCATATTTTTTTGGTGGTGGAAATTAATGCTCACAATACAAATGGAGCATTATTTAAAGGACAGTGTGTTGCCAAACTTGGTTATTAGCTTAACAAAGTTTGGCCGCACTAGTTGAAGGAAGCACGTGATGCGAGGTATGTTAAAATGACAGACGGCACACAGCTGAGAAGTGATGTGGAACATAGATTCTGCTTCTTTCTTCGGCAAAATTGTACTCAACTTTCCAGAAACACGGAGGTTTTAACCATTGGCTCTTAATGAAATCCACTGGTTTTAGTGAAACCTTCTTAGAATGACACCTGTGCCTGTTGGCCTACAGAAGCTTGAAGCTGTAGTTCCTTTATCCTAGTTCCCTTCTGCAGGTTTCTGATTAGTTAACTGTCACAGGTCTGACCTTGATCCTCTTCTCCGGTTTTGTTTTCTGTGGTTTGAAGTAGCATGAATATGCCTGTACAAACTCAGTGCTGCACTGGCACAACGTGTTATACCCAAACTTACTTTGGATTTTATCATTTCAGCTGTATGCTTTGCTGTTAACACAGGGTATGATTCTAAGATAAAATGATTAGGAAATTCCATATGCTAAAGAGGATCAAGGAGGGAGAGAGGCGTCCTGGTGGGCCTAAAAGATGAACTGAAATTTCTTCCAGAGCCAGATGTGTGTCACACATTTATGTGAAAAATGAGGCAGGATATAAGACACCAACCAGTCCTGACTTTTCCACGGCCAACTGCCAAAAATTGTCATGTAGCTGTATTATCTTCAAAAGACTGGACTTTGGCTGATGCTGGTTCTTTCTACTCAAATTAGCGTCTTTGGTGAGCATAAAAGATCTCAACATCTGAAAACACTAAAAATGTGTTTTTGTTGTTTAGAGGAGGGGGGAGAATGTATAAGCATGGCCAAATAAAATCTTTGCTAAGTTGGGAAAAATAATTAGCTGGAGAAAAAAAGCCCCCAAAAAACTAGAATCCAGATTTTAACCCTGGCATATACATGTGTGGTTTTGGTTTTGTACATGTTAAGACTGAGGTCAAAATGGAAATTGTATTTGACCTTTAACTGCAGAGATGCTATTGTGCTTTGAGTCTTTGTGAGCAGCTTCCTAAATGCTTGATTAAGGCATTAAAGTACATTTATTTGGCATAGCATCCTGTAAAATTACTGTTAGTGACCAAAGATGCTAAAGAGAAGAGTAAACTGTTACGCGATGCTTCACAGTCTGGGTTTCGTAAATTGAGATTGAACAGGCTTTAAATAAATCATGTAATACAAAAAGCATCTTCCATAATTAACATGCTGAGTGGAAAGATTGCTAAGTGCTTCAGAGTGGCAAGCAAAATAATAAAAGCATTGGACGGTTCTTTGCTGTTGTAAACAAAAGCTTATTGCAAGTCTTTGGCAGCATGGAGAAATCTATAGTGTTTATACAGGGTTTGCAGTGTGTGCAGTTTGAATATTTTGCTGGAACTGCATCCACTACACGTTGATGAAGCCATATGGATCTGTAAATATGGAAGACAGTTTGAATGTAACCTTTCAGAAAAAAGCTTTGTTGTTTTGTGTCTCCATTTCCATGTGACATTATGGATAGCGTATCAAACTTGAAATCGGTGATCATAAAATGCTTGTCTGGAAATGCTGGAGAATAAAGACCCGCTAAAATGGGGTTTGAGCTGCAATATGATATTTAATCTATTTTACGACTTGCATGCTTCCTTCTGCCGACTACTGTGTGTAAGTTGGTGTAGGACCAGGCTTGCTACCAAACTCCCCGGGCACGGTGGTGCTGTAGGAGTGATAAGCGATAACCTGTGTTCTGCCCCCAGGATGGCTGTTTGTACTTGGCCTTTCCCTTCCTCGGAGGGTGCAGATGGCAAATCGGGGCATCTTGAAGCTGCAGTGTCTTGGCATTTGGGAGGGATGGATTTCGTTGCATTTATACCAAAGATAGTAGCATCCCTGTTGACTCCTGGGGACTTGGGTGTAGTGTAGGTCAAAACTTGAGTTAATCTTTCATACTGGGTAGAATTACTGCTGCAATAACCCAACATCAATAAAGCAAGGGGAACCTGTGCTGTCTAATCCCAGATCACGGTCTGTGTGTCAGTGATGTAATCTTTTGTGAATGGAGGAAAGCAGCTTCTAATAGAGACCAGTTGTGAACTTAGCCACTCTCATTATTCCCTCATGCTCCTTGCAGCATGCGTTGCATGCCTGAGTGCTGTAATCTCCTGCGCTGTGCCATCTTTGCATGTCTGTAATAACAGAGTGATCTGGTGTTCCCTGCACAGCCAATGTCTCACCACAAAGTCTTTCTGCTGGTTTTTGTGTGTATCTGAAGTGGAGCCACTCTACCCCAATGTTTCTTTTTTTACAAGGGGAAATTTTACAAGGCGAAAGAGTCTCTATTCTTGTGGGCTAGGCAATGCCTTCACTTTAAACCTTGGGTGTTTATGACTCATTTCTGGGACTGACAGTCTCTCCTTCGAGTCTAATCAGTTTTGGAGTCCTCCAAACCATAGGTATCATTTCCATGTAGATAAAGCATTGTGGAATAGGCTTGACTCATTTGATTGCCCAAGCTATGACCCAAGACCTCAAGCCTTGTCTCTTCCTTCTTGAAGAGCACCTTGCATGAATTTATCCTCTCGTGCTGTTGGAACTATCTGTAAAATAACCTGCGTGATAAAGATTAACTATGTTAGCAGAGCGGCTGAGACCCAACGCCCTCCATCTCTCATCATCCTCATATAGCTTGCCAGAAAACTGCTTCATCAGCAGTTTAAATCCAGATACCCTCTCTGAGGAATTGTAGAAGCACCTCATGAGGCTGAGTAACCGTGAAATAATATGGTAGATACAATTCAGGGTAGAAGAACAGGGAAATGGGAGGAGAGGGAAATCCTAAATTGTTGGAGCTCATACAAGTCTAAAATACAAGTTTGCAGATAGTCATCAGCAGGCTGACTCTTTTCATGAGATGTCCATTGAGAGGCACTAAACGTGTAAAATCTTTATTTGGTGAAGTCTCACTGAAAAAGGTTGCAAGCCAGCTAAGCTGGTGGAGGTGTATGGTATGTTCTTGCCCTCGCTTGTGCCTCTGTGTGTGCCTGCATATTGCCTCTCTTGGAAACAGCGTGTTGATCTAAGTGGATCAGCAGTCAGTTCCAGTACTGGATGTTTTCTCTTTTTCATCTGTTGCAAGAAACTCAACTGCGTATCATCTTTTCCAAACCTTACTCTGCTTCTACTGAACTAGCTGCCTACAGTTTAGGGTGTTATGAATGTGCTGTTCTTTTCGTGGAGAGGATCAAGACACTTGGGAAAGTTCTGCTGCTTTTTCATGTCTAAAGCAGAAGTATTTCATGGACTTGCAGCTGCCCTTCACCCCATGAAGAAGTTCATGCTGGATATCTGACTTTAAAGGAGTGCTATCAAGTCACAAATAAGGAATCCCTCTTTCCTCTAAGACCTGCTTAAAAAAACCCCCACAAAACCACCAAACCAAAGTCAGGCAAAATAAGTAGCTTCCCTGAGAAGTGTGAATTGATAATGAAATGATAATAGGTACAAATGTTATTCATGAGATGGAAACTGCCATAGGAGATATAATGATGGATTACTTAGCTGTCTGGTTGATACCTCAGTTTATCTTTAGAATCACACAGGACAAAAACAGCAGCAAGAATGTGGTAGTTCTTGGTGTTTTATAGATGGGTGGTGTATGTGTGTCTACAAATAAGAAAATAGACAGTAGAATGGATACTGACAGATTATGAATAGTACACTTTGGTAAGTCATTGGGGAGGAGCACAATACTATATTTTCTCGAGTCGTGTCTTGGCTCAGACTCACAGCTCACCTTTATTAATTTGTGGAAGAGAAGAAGGAAGCTCATTAATTTTGCATTGCTTTTGATTCAGCTTTATGTGCTACTCTCGGCTCAGACAGCCAAAATAAATGTTCCCAAGATACGGCTCACATACTTGACTTATCTGGGAAATTTCACTGAAATGTATTTTTCCTATGCTACTTAACTGAAAATAATTTACAGAAACATTAGTCACTTGTGTGAGTGACATATGAAATATGGTCAGGAAATATTTTTTTATTATTTTTAAATTTTAAAGTCTCTCCTTGCTGTTGCCACGATTCCAATCAACAGTCAACATAAAATTGTTTTTAGGGAGAGGGGAATATTCAACTATTAGTCCAAAAAGTTGTTCTTGTTGGAAAGGAATCTTGTGAGATCTCCAGTACATACATTTCCATATAGAGTCAAGCTTCCCACAACATTTAAGGACTGAAGAAAATACTATTTGGCCTATTTCATGCAGTTACTCAGCTAATTTAGATTTGATTTTCAGGATAGTATTTGTTTTGACCATAGAAGAACGATACTGTCCAGTAATTATAACTGATTTTTCATATGTAGTGTGGTTAGTAAATGCACATCCCAAAGTGAAGCATACTTAAATCTTCACTTAAAGTGTACGTAAAGTGTTTTTCAAGTCCAAAATACATTAATTCCCTTTTGAATTTTGTTGATTTCCGATCTAGCGCGATTTTCAGTTGCAGCCTTTCCTTGTGAATCTTTTGCTGTGAACTTTTTCAGCCTAGTTAAGCTGTGTGTGATGATTGCAATGGTCCTGGCCCATTAAAGCTCTCTGATAATTAGCTGCTGGCCACTTCTTGCAACTCTGGAAAGCTGTCTTGTCCTGAGTGCAAGACAGGACAATATGTTTTCTGAAATTTATTTGTGTAGCAAAACTAGCCACAAGTTTGGTCAGTAGCTATTTGTAAGAACTTATTGAATTTTCTTCTGAAGAGATACTGCAGGACTGAGGTATCACTGTAGCTTTGAACCTAAAGAATTCAGCCTTTTTTTTCAGAAAGGCTAAATAGCAAGTCTTTTT
>NW_009715561.1:54453-63106 GCF_000703405.1 Apaloderma vittatum | reverse complement strand
TTTAAAAGTTGAGAGAAATTGAATGTTTGTGTGGCAAAAGCCCCTGGGATCAGCAGAGGTACAAAGAATAGTAAGATTTGGGCTCAGTGAGCAGGAGGAAAAGGGGATAGTTTCTAGGAAGGAATATTTGACCACCCAGATTTGTCTCTAAGAGACACTGCCGTGGTTTTGCTCCTTATTTAAAAGAGCTGGGGCTCTTTGTGTCTTATGTGGACCATGAGGGTTGGTGGAGAAGAAGTAATGATGAAGAAGACTGATGGCAGCAAGTACCTGGCAAGATAGTGTTAGACTGAATCGAATAAAAATAGCAGCATAGATCTTTCTTGCCAAGCCATAAGGGTGTGATTACTTTGCTTGGAATATGTTGTAATCTTCCCTGAATCCACACATATTTCAGGTGTGGGAGAGCAACTTTCTCCATAGTTTTCTCTGAGTCTGGGCAGATTCAACAGATTTTCCAAGCTGATGCTTTACTGCATTTCCCTTCTCTGTTTCAGCTCTTCTTGTAAAGCTCTTTTATTTAAGCCCTGGTAAACTCTGGCAAGTAGAGAGGTTACTCCTTCCTGCTCCTTTATACAGTGCATTTCATTTCTCAGATCTCCGGACAGCAAGGTTAAGTCGGTGATACCAGATTTTGCCAGTAGGAAATCAAACCCAGCCCATCAGACTGCAGTTAATAATTTCCAAAGGATTGCATGTATAATCAAGCATATATGGGTATCTTTAGCATATAGTCCTTTAAGCCAGGGAAACAAGCCAAGACCACCACAAGTACACTACATAAATGAGTATGTTTCAGTCTACATATACTTATAGGGTATGTACAGGCATGTATTTAAAGAGAGAGAGAGAGACAAGAAGAGGGCAAGAGTAAACTCATCTGTAGAAAGCCAAATAAGGCAAGACAAGAAATGCAAAAGCCCTGTTACACAGGCTTGTGCTGGCCAGTGGCACAGCAATTACATCCCAGATGAGGCTGTTGGGTGCTCGCAGGCAATTTCAGCAGCAGGACCAGCCTGTTGACTTCCTATTAAAAGCCACTCCCCACAAAAGCCATAGGCATGCAGTGAAATCATCGCTACGAGCCGAAACCACCCTTCCCTTGGCTGAGATGCAGGGCACTGACAGGGCGAAGCACCTTCCCAAGTAGCGGCAGATGGTGGCCTGCCCTTTGCAGCCCTCCACCCCCTGCTTCACCCCCCTTGAGGACACCTCTGGGGTCACTTGGCTGCAGGCAAACTCAGGCAGCACAGGCCTCAGCTGCTCGGTTGGCCCCACATGGCTCTGATTTCCAATTCTGCGCAAGCAACAGCCACCAGCCCTGGAAGCCAATTAGAAAGTCTGTAAAATGCCGCCGGTTACAAGGCAGTTTTCTGCCGAGCGTATGGCCTGGTACTGATCACTATGGGCTGTAAGCCCAGGCTTTCCTTCTTTTGCTTCAATTACAGCGCCTTCAAAGCGTCCTGTGTTTTCAGTTGCAATTGTCATCACACTTCAATGCAGCATGTGCCATGGCACGTGCAGGAGCACAGCTGGGTTTCTATACAAAACCAAAGATATTTTCTTTACAGGCCTGTACATACAGTCCCCACAATCTGCCAACAGCCAAACGTGTTGGGCTACCATTTCTAGTGGGGGATCAGAGAGCTATATTTAAATGGTTCTAATTCAGCATCGAAGTAACTACAGGCAGTCACAGGCAACAGGGGTGGCAGGGGAGTTGGCTAGAGGAAGGGAGGTATTAAAAGAACATGTTTACCAGGTGTACACATGCAAATTTGACCAGGTGGGACACATACTGTTTACTCAGCCCAGAAGGGTGTTGAAAATGCCCAAACTAAGCCCCTTCCTCACTACGTGCCCTGGTGCCGAGCCACAGACCCAGGCAAGAGAGAGCCCATGCCGCCTGACCGGGGGGCAGTGGAGCTCCTGGGAAAGGGCAACTGAGCACACAGTCTCCAAAATGCACCCACAGCACTCGGATGCACGGTGGCAGGGTGGGAAACCCCTGACCTGCTGCACCTCCTCCCGTCCTGACACAAGTGAGGGCAGTTTTGTGCATGTGATGAAGATCGGGCTTCCCATTCCTGCCCTGCCTAGGCAGCATAAGAGGAGGTGGGAATCACCTCTCCTTCTTTCTCCAAGGTTCCACTCCAGACAATGAGAAGGTTTGGCAGAATCCAGGAAGACTCAAGGCATGTAAGCAAGCAGCCACTTAGGTGACAGAGGCTGGAAGCTTTTGTCTACTTATATTGCAGTCGTTTCTCTTTTTATCTTTTTGTAGCAGGAGAGGGAAAACCTGCTTCCTGTGCAGTAAACAACAACAGAAAAAGCACCTGAAAATGATGACTGGAGCAGATCAAAAAAGCATTACAGCAACAGCCTGGAAACAGCTCCATCTCCTCCCCTGCTTCAGCAAGTATGCTGTAGCTTATGCTATGCCTGTGATGTTCTTTAAAAAGTCTCTTTTCTTTTTCTGTGAATGTGTACAGTAGCAATTTACCAGATCCAAAAAGGTTTACTTTCTTCTTTCTTTAACGTATTTTAAAAACAAAATGTATCTCTTTTCTTTTCCAGGGTTAGTTGAAGAGACCTAGTCTTGTAATAACCCTGTTTCCTGGTAATGATGCAGAACAATGGACAGTGGTATGGAATAATTCTTTCCATACAAGAGTTACAGGCTGATTTCATTGCCAGTAGAAAATACAGGATTGTAGCAATTATCATAGCTTTAACCACTTCTCCATGGTTTGTGGATTTTTCTCTGATCTAGGATACTGTATGCGTAGCTGGGAGGTTGCAGCTAGTTACAGCACCTGTCAGTATGAATTCCAGCAAACAAGTTATATCAGATTTACGGTGTCCTGGTAAATGACTTCTTTTACAAAATACCTGTGCTCACAAAATAGGGTAAAATATCATTCAAAAGCCCAAATTCACCCTCTTTGTGCAGATAATAGGACTTATCTAGAATCTAGAAACAGAGTGATAAGGTGGCCAGTCACCTAAATATTGGAGCTTTGTCTCTTTGGCCTGCCACCAGGTTCAGGAGATATCTTTTCATGTACTGTTCGTCCCAACTTGCTAATGATTTGAATTAAACCATCAGAAATATATCGAACTGACACGGAAAAGCTGATGGCTATCTGCAGGTATCAGCAAGCAGAAGGCTATTTTGAAAGTAGTGTATTTGTAACGGTGATACACCCTGCTTTATCTGAGCTGTAGGTACGCCCAGAGTCATCAGCCAAGCCTGAAGACCTGCGCTGCCCACACATGCAGATGCTGCCTCACAGTGCTGCCACCCAGACATGGACTGGTGGAAAAACTGAGAGGATATCTTATAGCCAAGATGGGATGAACCAAATTCCTCTGGATAGTTGGCTGCTTAAGTGCACTATAGCCACCATCAGTTAAAACGAAATCAAAACATCTTTAGCAGTCTGGACTTGAGGATCTGGGCTCCTTCAGAGTTAGGTTAATCCCTCTGCCCAGAGATGCTGGAGATGTGTAGGCAGCCTCTCTTTCCTGCTTCAGATAGACCTTTAGGATCAGAAAAGCACAATATTTCATAAATACAGAACCACGTAGTGCCCTGCTGCACCGATGGGCTCTAAGGGACGTTGGGGAAGATGACGCTGCCCTGGGCTGGATCCAAGGGTTCTGCTTCTGCTTTTGTTTTCCCACCCACTGGCAATGGGCAACTGCTTAACAATCACATCTATTTTCCTAATTTGTTTTGTTGTGAATGGTAAAGCAACAATAAAATCAGCTGCAATTATACCAAATTTTATCTTAGTGGCATGGATGGAGAAAGCTGCTCACAATTCAGTAGCAAAGCTTGGTTGGTTAGAAGAAATTATTTCTCTTTATCCCACTGCACTGTCTTCTGACATGCCAAAGAAAGGATTTGCAGGAGACAAAGATCTTTCATTTCACTGTCAGATTTTTCTCCTGGTGGTATTGAAGAAAGGCCTGACACCACACCAGGAAGGAGGCTGGGAAAACAGATGTGCAAGATGTGTATGTGAGTGGGAACTTGTGAGATGTGACCGTGCAAGATTTATGCACAAGGGTTCAAGGTGTGTACGCCTAAGTACGCAAGATGCATTTCTCTCAAGACACATGTGAGTGTGAGTGTGCTGCAGCAGTGCAAGGCTGGGATCAGTGGTGTGGGGAGGCCAAGCTGCCCCTTTAAGCATCCTCTCGAGGCAGTGCTGTCCTCTTCTCCACATCCTGTGACTCCTCATGGATGATTTCCATGTTGTTTTGTGTAGCTGGACTCCTAGGAGTCACCTTTTTTTAAGATGCACAATGATGAATCAGCTTTAAATTAAGGATATTGGTAGGATATGATCATAGCAACTAAATTAGTGACTTCTTATTTGATCCTCTGAAAGTAAAATAGTTAGTAACTTAGGATATTTTAAAACAAACCTTTATTGGTTAATGACCAGATTTGGTTTGTTCCAGTCATCATCAATTGTTGGACTAGGAAAAAAAATCTTTAAAGATATGAGTCATGAGAAGAGCTGGGATATATCACTAACACATAGTTGACAATATTTCCTGCATCGGTTCACAAACCGCCAGGATGTCCCTGGTGAACTACACACAGTCCATCGCTCTCAAGGGGACTATGTGTGCTGTCAGTCATTGGCAGTATAGTGGAGTAACCAACAATGAAATAAAAGCCTCGGCGCACCCAGTGGAGGTTGTGGGATGCCAGAAAACTCCATGAACAGCTGAAACGTTGCAGCCGAGCAGATGATCCAGAAATTGAATAAGGCACTGGGATGCAGAAGGCTGGCTTGTTTGTGTGAAATCCTGTGCGAGGCCATAGAAAGACGCCCTGTAGCCTACAGAAAGGGCACATTTGGTAAGAAAAGAAACTGTGGGCTCATGTCAGCATTTAAGATTTATAAACAGAGATTTGGGAGAGAAAAATTCAGACTCCACTTAAAAACATTGAACTAGAACAGATTTCTGGAGAGAGAGAAAGAATAAGGGGAAAAGTCAAACTCTTCAATAGCTACAATAACTTTGTAGTGTACTGCTCGCTTCCTCTTTTTTAAGAAAAACATTATTTGCAAAGCTAAATTTGTTTTCTTCCAGTGACACACGGTGAGCGTACAATATTCCAAAGGTTACCTACAGATTGATAAAAAGTGAAAGTTACGTGCTAGAGGAAATGAGATATTTTTACATTATTTTTTAAGTTCTTTTAGCAGAACAAAAATTGTCATAAGGAAAGTTTGATTAGATTTGTGGCAAACCACTTACTAGTCCAATAATGTCTACATACACCTGGTGCTTTGCAGGAGTTTTTATCTCTTGGTCTACCGAATTAACTGTGGTTGGACTCCTTGGCCCAGTCAACTTTCAGGATGCCCTTGGATCTTGTGGCAATGAACAGCTATGCTGCACCATGGGAGCTAAGCCCTCTGAAGAGGCTAACTAGAAAGCAGATTCCTTTTTTTTGGTGATATTCTTTCTCCTCAGAAAAGCAGGATTGCATCTCTTGTGCAACACAAAGAAACACTGAGGGAAAGTTTCATCTTTTTTTCCTAGTAGATACAATAAATAAGTAAGATTTTAAAATATTCATAAAAGTTATCCCACCTGGTTCCTTCAGTATTGCACATTAATAGTAACACATACCACAGGTTTTATTTTCTCATTGGGAATATATTGCATGGTTCCTCTCCAAGACTCCTGTTCTTCCTGCCTTTGCTGATGGAGAGCTTGATTCTCCATCCAAGCCTTTGGCACCCAGAAGGTGAACATGGCCACATCAGTACCAACTGTGCCCCATGTGAAAGCTCACGATTGTTTGACTTCATTGCAGACAAAATTTTCTTCACAGGAATGTTCATGAGAAAGTGAACAAGAAGTTTCACTCAGCTCCACCTTTTAAATGAAGACTGACAGCAGATATGAAAACGGCTTTTGTTTTCAATTTCATTCCATATGTTTATGGAGAGACTGCAGGATCAAGCTATTTGTATCTGAAAGGAAACAGTCTTTCTGCAGATATGAAACATCCAAGTATTTGCAAAACTTAAATTTTAAGAGAAGTGTATAATTCTGGTTTTACTACCTTTTCATCTGTCCTGGAAATATAGACCATCCTCCACTAATAACTTCCATTTCAGGAGTCTTTTTTGTTTTGAAAAGCAGATGCAGAAGTTCAACCTATAGCCTTTCCAGATAAGAGAAGGAAGCATGCTTCTATGCACACAAATAACATTCTGTCAATAATCTGCATATGGATAGTTTGCATGCATAATTACATGCTTGTGTCATCACTGGTACATTTTGATGCTGGATATCGAATACCACCCAAGTGCATTTATCTTAGCACTGTATCATTAATTTCAAGTTCATCCTAATCAGAATCCTATAAAATAAGATTGTTAAAAAATGTATTTTATTAAACAAACTGCTGTACTCCAGAGGAAAATGCAGTTGGCTCTGAGATGAGAGACTTAGTTTTGCAGAGATAATGAAAAAAGCCTTATCTAAATCCAACTGGATTAAGATAAAGATATGTCAGTAAATTGAATGCAACATCCAAAACTCGATGTCTGACAAGAAAATATATGAAGTTTGCTGTTTAATGGAAAGGAAAAGCTAGTTGCAATTTAGCATGAAAGGAGAAAAGCCCTTTACCTCAGAGTCACCCTCTGCTCAAACCGTGCTCCCAGCCTCCAGATTCTCCCACCATTTCATCTCTTTCCCCTCCCCTGCCCACTTTTCCCTCTACCCCCACTGCCTCTCCACCTAGGAGTCAGAGGGAGCTTCCAAACTCTCCCGTCCCCTCCGTGAAAGGTGGTCTCCAGGCTCTTTATGATGGGGCAGGAGAGGGAGGAAAGTGGGTGGTGAAGGGTGCTGGCAAGCTGTCAAGCATGACCATGATGCTGAGGGCCTTGTGAATCCCAGCGGGGTGCAAGGTGAGGAGAAGTGCATCCAGGGGTGCAAGGTGCTGTGAAGCTGCTCCCTGTCCTTGGAGACACACAAAGAGCTTATGTGGGCCTGCTCAGAGAGGAACATGGGGAGGGGGAGGCTTGGATGTTCCTTCATTATCCCATGCATTAGTGCATCTCTTTCTGCACAGGGAGGCAAGAGAGCAGTGAGGAACACACAAGGTGATGACCATCAGTGTGATGAAAGGAGGCACTGCTGGAAAGCCTGCTGCCATGGCAGTATCCAGGATGAACAGCCAGACCTCGAGTTCATACCAGACAGTGACTTTCGTGGTAGAAGTTTTGGGTGTTTAGAACTTGGTTGGAACACAGCATCTCACCAGTGGAGTCAGCAGTGAATGGTGCACAGAGAAACCAAGGCAGTGCCACAGGCTGGCGCCGCCTCAAGATGGACCTTTCTGTTCTCACTCTCAGTCAGCCAGGACTAATTACACCATGTGAAAATGTGGAAGAATGGTATCTGTTCATCTGTCACACGGCCAGGATCCGGCTCAGCTGGGCTTCTGGGTGGTTGCAAGCGGCCGGCCAGCAAAGAGGCAGCCCTGCGGGAGATGCAGATATCCGTCTTGGCAGTTTTTGAGCCCAGACCTTGTTCCCCTGGCTAAACGCGGACCTCCGAGGAGTTTTCTGAGGCTTTCACTGAAGAAGGTCCGTTTTCCAACCCCAGCACTTTGCTGGAGCAGATAACAGTGTCTGGAAAGACCATCGTTATCTCTCGTGCCGTCTGGAGGCCTCTGAACCACGCTTGGTCCTGTCTGCTCGTGGCCACGAGTTTCTCTATCTCCTCGCAAATCCCTCACTCAAAACTACCACTCAGAACTTTTCCTCTTCTTTTAAGCAGTGAAGTAACATAAATTCACTCTCACAACATGCACCAAGTGAAGACCATCTGTGTTACAATGCGCTCCCTTTACATGAGAGATGGAAATAGCTCTGACATGAGGTAAAATGATACCCATGGGAGAGGGAGATCCGCTTTCCCCTCCCAGCCCCCTGCTCTTCCCACAAAAGCACTGGCGGGCTCCAGCGCTGAGGGCTGGCCCGTGTGGACCCTGCATACTTGTGCTCTGAGGATGGCAGGAGGACATGTTTATTGGTGAGCAGGCACGTGTCCAAAAATGGCAAAGAGTCCAGCAGCCTGACCCCTGCCTGTCCCCGGCCCTCTGTCCCGGTGATGGTGGCACAGGGCTAGTCTCCTCTCTGCTGACACAGTATAGACTTTTGAGAAAACATGCCTTGGAGGTATCTTGCAAAGATGGTTTTAGTTCCACCTGAGGAAAGTGTTTTCAGCACTCAGTTTCCCAAATATTCGGGTTCCCGGCCTTTTTGAATTGCCTGAGGTGGGCTGCAAGGCTGTCCCAGCTCTGAGTGGGATGTGACTCCTCTTCCCAGGACTGCCGGAGCATGGCTGTCTTTGCCATTGGGAGTCTCTAGCAAAAAGCCAGAGTGCAAAAAGCCTCAGGGGATTTCTTTTGTATAACTTTAAAAAGCAGTTGCCTGGCCAGCTCCAAGTTGCTCAAGCTCCCCAGACAAACACTACTGAGAAAAAAGAACATTTTGAGAGGTGCTGAGCAATCCTTAGACTCCTTTTGCTGCTTCTCACCCAGGACCTTGGCAAGCTCCAGGCCATGACGAAATCCTGGCATGACTGAAGTCCGTGGGTTAGC
>NW_009715561.1:51626-54422 GCF_000703405.1 Apaloderma vittatum | reverse complement strand
AGCAGGAACAGGATGCCACCAGAGCAGTGGATGTGGCTTCTTGTGATGTGCATTGCTTATGGAGAGGAGTGGCAAAGAGTATGCAGATATGAGTCATGCACTCTACTAAAATACTCATCACTGAGTGTCTGCTCAAAGAGTATTTTCACCTGCACGGTTTGCTAATGCTCACAGCCACTGCCAACACCCCTTCCTTTCCATTATCACTTGCTATGTTACTTTATTCTTGTAACTCTGCTCCATACAGAAATCTCCCTAATCCGTTTCAGGCGGGCAACGGGTACCGGCAACCTCTCACATCGCTCTGTTGTGCTAGTTCCTGAGGATTACAAATGAAGGCCATCTGTAGTCTCTACTATTTGTGGAGATGAAAAGGAGCTTAACTTAATGTACTTTGGCAGAGTAATAGAGAAACATCAATCACAGAGTGACATGTTAGTTCATATGCACCAATAGGCTCATGTTTGTAGCTGGACACATTAAGTGGATCTGTTTCTTTAAAGACGAGCCCATCACTTACAGACAGGCATTCGGAGCTCTAGCATACAGGACACTTTTAAGAGATACTTGATAAAGAACTTGAAAATGTGAGTAGTGACATGAAGCTAAACTCTGGCTCATTTTCTTCAGATTCCCTATTAATATGAGCCTCATAAAGTTGAAATTGGGGTCACTTGGACAGTTATTTTAGCTGAAACAGATGGAGTTGTGGTTGCTGCTCCTAAAGAAGCAACTTTTACCATAATTTACCACACACTGTCTCTGGGATAAATATATATTCCTGTACTACATCATTTGGAATTGTGTGGTAATTGCCGGACCAACGCTGATTTTTTAATGGCAACCATGTTCATAATCTCCATTAAAAAGCTATTCTAAGATAGTTCATGGCAGCAAAGAAAAGTATTTTCCTCACAAATGCCAGAATCAAAGTTTCTTAATTTATTAAAAGAGCATAAAAATTGAGCATCCTCTGAATCGCTATTTTCCACATGTAATGAAATATTCTGCAGGAAGAGGGATTATTAGACCCCCTGAACTTCCCTTGTAAGTAGAGCACAGCTGTGCGAACAATTCACAATGAATAATTTGTTGGATGAAATTCAGCACTTCCTTGACTTGAGAACTCTTCAGGAGCCATTCAGGACTTCCTTGTCATTGATTGTTGTGCAAATTTTTTTTTGCAAATTTCTTCAGTAATTCCATCTTCAGATGGTTCATGAAAAAATCATTCTCGTTGCTTAAATTAAAAACTCATTTTGTGTGAGGTCAGCAGCACGACACAGGTGAGGTGACTTCTTTCCCTGGTATTGACAGCACATGAAATTATAGATTAATTCCCTTTTTCTGCTATTGGATATGCAATTTCCAAAGAAGAAAAATATTTGACATATGTAGGAACTGATTAGCTGAGGAGCAAATTTGCTACTTGTTATCACTACTTTTAGTAACATTTGTTATCCAGTCACCAGGATTGGGGTGCCCCTCCAGCAAATGCAAAAAGGAGGCAGTGGGAAGTCCATTTCCCAAAGAGCTCATGTCTGCAACCAGGACCACAGGTGAGGAGGTGAGAAGGGAATGATAGCAGGAAACATCATATTAGGCTATTGTGTTTTTAAAAGGTGGTAACATAAGAAGGGGATGAGTTGTAAAGAGAGAAAAAAGAAGAGAAGAGAAGGTGTATCAGAGGCAAAGGCATGGAGTAAGAGCACCAGATGTGGAGTGAAGCTAAGGTGAAGAGGTCATGATGAAAAGGGAAGGATGATTTCTCTTCCCACCTAAGTGTCAGGCATTTCTTGCCAAAATCAAGCATGTAAAGGGAACTGGCTCTGTAAAAGTTGTTTTCATCTGGTGATCCGGAAAGGGAAAAACCCAATAGCTCCCAGCACTACCAGGAACAGTCTGGGCAGGTGCTGTGGGAAGTGCCCCACAGATTTGCTAATGCATCTCAGGCATGAATCAAAAGCCTCGGCCTCCATTACTCTTGCAGTTCCTTGAGCAAGGCATGTTATTTGTACTGAATAGTGCCAAGTTATGCAATGAGAAAAAGATGTAGATTAGCCCAGAGAACTCAGTCTTACTTTAGTTTAAAGCAGAAATGAAAGGAGCTACATTTGTGATTGAAACCCAGTCAGCTCTTGATCACCTGGGAGCAGCGCATCCAGGTTGCAGATTAGCTGCACCCTGATGAAAATATTCCCAGCCATCTTCCCCTCACCACCCCCTGCCAACAGCCCTTGATGTTTGTTCTTCATCCTAACTTCATTTTTCAAAGCTAAATATACTAAATATGCTCTTGCAGTCCAACTTACATGTGTTCTGTATTAGTCTATTGAGAATAACATTGAGAGTTGATCGGACATGGAAAAAATACAGATTACTTGAGTGGGCAGTAGCAGTGACGTTTTCCTCAGTGCACGTGGAAATAAAGGCTAGATATAAACTGCAACTGATTTCTATAAGCTGGCTGAAAAGCAGTGTGAGCACTTATTAGGCTTCGACATGCCCAAATGTCATCTAAGAAATCACTTTTCATGGAGGCAGGCTCATAACACTGTGACTTCTGAGCCCACCATAGGAGGATGATGAGATGGTTTACTTCCAAAAATCCCTTTGCAATGGGCACACAGTACAAAACAGGCAACCACTGACCTGCATCTGGTAGACCCCAGGGAAGTGATATTGGTGCTCTTTGAAGCTATCAAAGGCAAATAACCACCAGGGGGAACCTCACCAGCTGGGTGAGTGACAGCGGTAGCAGTCGTCACATTGCTCTCAACAGGATGCTGAGTCAGG